>NC_057751.1:16261297-16263243 GCF_004010195.1 Chiloscyllium plagiosum | reverse complement strand
GGGATGTGCAGGTTAGGGTGGATTGGCCATGCTAAATTACCCATAGTGCTCAGGGATGTGCAGGTTAGGGAGGATTGGCCATGCTAAAATTACCCATAGTGTCCGGGGATGTGCAGGTTAGGGTGGATTGGCCATGCTAAATTACCCATAGTGCTCAGGGATGTGCAGGTTAGGGTGGATTGGCCATGCTAAATTGCCCCATAGTGTTCAGGGATATGCAGGTTAGGGTGGGTTAGCCATGAGAAATGCAGGGTTACAGGGATTGGTTTGGGTGGGATGATCTTCGAAGGGTTGGTCTGGACTCGATGGGCCGCATGGCTGTTGGGATTCTATTGTACACATCCCAGGCGTACCCTGCCTGACATCTGGCCCACAGTCTCCGCCTTTATTTCGGGCTGCTCAAATCGGGGGTGCCCAGTTTAACGGGCACCATTTAGTGCGCCCATTAACCCCAGCCCGTCCTGGGCTAGGGTGCTGTCTTACACCCGCTCAGAGATGGGTAAGAAATGCCAGGCGCGTTTTGGTACTTCAATAGCAGAATTGTCTCAAATTTTCCAGATAATTTAGTCCCTGTATTTGAAAGCACTCCAAAAGTAATGTGAGCAGTGTAAGAGAACAGGAACATTCATATGTGTATATATAAAAATAAATTCGCAAAATCAGGAGGTTTACTGTCTCTTGTAAAGAAATCATTTTCTTCCAAAGCATTGTTCAATGAAAATACTGTTAAGGGTTTTATCTGCACATAGTATTTGGTATATGTTGTAACATTTTGCAAACCATGTCCAGCACCCTTTTTTTTCGTGGTCACTCTCCGACAAAAGAATTATTTGGCATTTTTCGAGACTGCAACTACATTATGAAGAAACTACACAGCGATGTGCAAGGGTAGAATTTTTGGAAACAATTTTCTGTTTAATTTACAACGGTCAGATGCAGAACCACTCCGAGAGAGGGGGTGTGCCGCACTGGTGCCGAGAGTGTGGGCTGCTGGAAAATGCGCAGCAGGTCAGGCAGCGTCCGAGAAGCAGGAGAGTCGACGTTTCGAGTTCTCGTTCCTGCTGAAGGGCTTGACGCCCGAAACGGTCCTGCTCCCTCGGCTGCTGCCTGACCTGCTGTGCTTTTCCAGCGCCCACACTCTCGACTCTGATCCGCAGGCCTCACTTTCTCTGCGTTGTTCATTGGTAGCAACGACATTAGCGAGATGTTGGCTTTGTTCTGGGTCAACCTTTGTTCACTTTGGATGTGAATATTTGAATGCATTTGAATAACGCCCGATCCAGGGACCTGTTAACACTGAGGCTCGTGCGACAGTGGAATGTACCCTGGAGTTAATGTGAAAACATGAGATAGGCCGGTGATTGAAGGAAAATGGGAATATGAGGATATGGGAACAGGGCAGATAAACTGGAACAAGGATAACTGTTTGACTGCTAGGGTTATATTGTACATTTGGATATTGCTGTTTTTATTCAGTCTTCATTAATGGAAATTCAGCTATTCACGGACAGCCTGACTCACTTCTCAGAATAAAGTTTGTTAGAATGTCCTATTAAAGTGTAGTTAAAGTTTAATCAAAATATCTAGTTATGTCAATATAGTCTCACAGCCATGAAAACAACAGTACAGCACAATAATTCAGTGCATTATTGGGACAGTACATGTTTTACTGCAACTGGTACAGTGTCAACACACAGGAAACCATCAAGAAAGATTTAAAATGTACATGAAATGACTAAATGTTAACTTCTCATCTCGCTTATCACTGAGCCATGGGATATTAATTAGAAGATTAATATCTTCAACATGACTGTCTCCAAAATTTCAGTCAGAAATTGCTAGCCACATTAGAGAGAATGCGTAGCCCATTTTGGCCATTACCCAAGTGTCCTTGTATCGCAAAGTAAATTTGCAAGAATTGACCGCATAATTTACAATGGCTGCGT
>NC_057751.1:16251286-16260797 GCF_004010195.1 Chiloscyllium plagiosum | reverse complement strand
CAGAAGGACGGATTGCACCTAAATTGGAAGGGGACTAATATACGATTGGGTTGGGATATCTGGGTCAGCATGGACGGGTTGGACCGAAGGGTCTGTTTCCGTGCTGTACATCTCTATGACTCTATTTGTAACTGGGTACCTTGCCGCTGGTGTCATGTGTGGCGACATTATACATTTTTGACTGTGCTCCTGTACATGAGTGGCGGGGACATTATGCATTTTTCACCATACTCCTGTATTGGAGCATACACAGGAACCTCAATTATCCGAGGGACACAGGGGTATTGCGTTTGGTTAATCGATATCGGATAACCAAATGCTGGATAACACTGTTTTGCCAAGTCTTGGGACCTTGCCATTTTCCCGGCTAATCCAAAATTCGATAATGGAATACCAGATAATTAAGGTTCCTCCGTGACAATGAAATGTTATTCTATTCTAGGACCCTTGTATCTCGAATATATAATAGGAGCAACAGTAATGATGCTCGTTACCACCTCTGTAACATTGCTCAGCCTATCGACAGCTGAAGCCTTCACTCATGCCTTTGCTGCCTGGAATTCCCGCAGGCTTCAGGCTAATCTCTCACGCTCTCAGCCTGGCATTTGAAGGCACGATGCCAATTTGGCGAGTACCCTCGTCAACTTTTATCGGTGCGCCAGCGAGAGCGTTCTGTCTGGACGTATCCCGACCTGGTAACGGTGACTGTGTACCCATTCAAGGTCGGAGACGGTTACAGAGAAGGGTGAACCCGGCCCGGACACTCACAAAGGCCAACCTCCCATCGATAGAATCCATCTCCCAGGCCCGCGGTCAGGGAAAGGCCGCCAGCATTCTCAAAGCTCCATCCCACCCTGGCAATGTTTTTCTACAGCCTCTACCATCGGGGGGAGAAGGTACAGAAGGCTGAACACACACACACACACACAGTGTGTGTGTGTGTGTGTGTGTGAGAGAGAGAGAGAGAGCTGGGAGAATTCATTGGCCTCTGTCTGGGACACGATCCCTCAGTGCAGAGCTGAGTGTGCCGTAGGTACCAATGATTCTCAACCAATCACCGTGGGAGAGCTGGTAAACAGCACCAGGAGTGAATTGATGTTCAACAAAATATTGCAAACTTTATTTATCAAAAAACGCAATAAATAATTCATCTGGATAATGTGCACCTTCTGACAATTACAAAACAGGGAATCTGAAAAAAATATATCTCTCTCTCTCTATAAAGTACTTTCCTTTCAAGAGGAAATTAGCAGGTAGGTTTTCCCTTAAAACAGAGAAACAAGTCACATTTTCTGTCGCGTGGTGAGGCAGCTGCCCAGTTACACAGTCCAAAGTCACTCAGATGCTTTCCCTGAACTGTTTTCCAACCCCCCTCCTCAGGGAGCCTGAGCTCTGGAGAGCAGGCAGTGCGGGTGGTCAGAATGTTTTTCCCAGTCCCCACCACAGGGAGGCGGCGTTGCGGGGACTGGGGAATTAGCGCCTGGCTGGTCCCGACCCCGTCGGTGGAAACGGACAGGAGGCTTCTGCGTCAACGCAAAGCAAGGCCCGGAGTTTGGGGAGCGGGCGGCAACGTGTCGAGAGGTGGCCATCGAAGGCCGCGGCCGGAAACTTCCGGAAGGGGTTGGCCGTCTCAACCCTCCGCCTCCGTCCCACCGCCCAATCCGCTCAGCGGCACAGCACCTCGGTCTCGAACTGCAGCAGCTGCCCCATGAAGCCGAGGTTGGGCGAGATGACCCCTCGCCGTTGCTTGACAAAGTCGAAGGCCTCCTCCAGGGGGAGCCGCTGAGTGTGGATCAGGTACGCCAGGCAGATAGTGGCCGAGCGGGAGATTCCCGCCTGGCAGTGGACCAAGACCCGGCCTCCGCTGCTCTTCACCGAGTCTGAACCGGGGAGGAAGAGGGGAAAGAAAAACGAAAAAAAACGCCTCGTTAATGGTTGCCGGAAGTGGGCTCGATCCCGTTCGGAGTACCCAGCGAGATCCCCAGTCTGTGGATGCCCACCTCGTGGAGAGAAGGAGACGGAGAGTGCTTGGGTCATGAAATCGGGCCTCCTCATCCATTGGCAGTTGGCAATGAAGTGTTGCCCCCGGCAACCATAGTGCCACGGGAAAAAAAAAAATGGTCTCCCACTCCCCATGCCCGCCAAGGGAAGGTTGACACCATCCTCCACATGACTCCAGACCACTGGCTCCCCCTCAAGTGGCCCTTCCCTCCACTCGAGGGATTGAGGAAGCTGGCACGGTTGCCAGGCATGGACGGGAGAGAGAGGTGCAGGATAACTCAGCGTGAGGGGTGGGCAGGGAGTGGCGCAGGTTGGGGGCGTTGGGTTGGAGAGGTGCCCTCCAGATGGAGCTCACGAGGATGAATCTGCGACCCCCCCTCCCAACGGGTTGCCCAGGAAAACGGCGATGCCAACACGCCCACCCACTCACCGATAAAGTCGATGGCCTCCCGGAACCAGGCGCTAATGTCGGTCACATGGCTGTCTTCCACCGGGATGCACTTGTACTGGAAGGTGCTCTCAAAGTAGTTGGGACAGGTAGACGAGACGTTGAGGAGGGCGGTGATGCCCAGAGACTGGAGGCTGTCCTTGCGAGAGGAGTGGTAGGCACTGCCCAGGTACAGGAAGGGCAGAATTTCTACTGGGCCGCCCTGCGGAGAGAAATTTAAATAAGACGGGTTAGACACCGACCGTGACTGGCGAAGGTCTCACGCCCCGCTGGCTCTAACCCTGGCACAAAGCCCAGATTCACCAGAAAACCTAACAATAAGGGTCCCCTGGGCAGTACAGATTGACCATTCAGCCCATCGGGTCCTCACCACCCCTTCAATCATCCTCCACTCCATTTAACTGGCGTAAATCGGGACTCCCCTTTCCCGATTGCAACCCCCACCGTGAACGTACCCGAACGTTAAAGATAGTTGGCCAATAGACTTTGCGAGCCAGCCCAGACAGCTTCTCGCGGTAAAGGATGTCCCCTCGGAACTCCTCCTCATCTGTCTGCAGCCCCTTATTCCGAGATTATACCCTGTGGTACTGGACTCTCCCAAGAGGGAGAGACAACCTCTGCACATCTCCCTGCCCCCCCCCCTCCAAATCAAGTCTCCTAGAATTGAATAGAATCCTGACAATGTGGAAACAGGCCCTTCGGCCCAACAGGTCCACACCGATCCTCTGAAAAGGAACCCCCTCAGATCCTTTCCCCCCTACCCAACATTTACCTCTGACTAATGCACCTAACCTGCACATCCCTGAGCACTGTGGGTAATTTAGCATGGACAATCCACCCTCACCTGCACATCCCTGAGCACTATGGGTAATTTAGCACGGCCAATCCACCCTCACCTGCACATCCCTGAGCATTATGGTAATTTAGCATGGCCAATCCACCCTAACCTGCACATCCCTGAGCACTATGGGTAATTTAGCATGACCAATCCACCCTAACCTGCGCATCTTTGACTGTGGGAGGAAACCAGAGCACCTGGAAGAAACCCACACAGACACAGGGGGGGAGAATGTGCAAACTCCACACAGACAGTCGCCCGAGGCTGGAATCGAACCTGGGACCCTGGTGCTGTGAGGCAGAGGTGCTAACCACTGAGTCCACCGTGCCGTCTCAAAGTCCCCTCTGAGAATCTTCTACATTTCGATAAGGGCTGCCCCTCGTTCTCCTAAATGCCAACGAGTATCAGCTCCTTCCTCCACCGACCTCGATGGGCCGAATGGCCTCAGCTCGTGCTCCGAGAGCGCAAGTCTGGCAGCCTCAGCTCGCCCACTCTGCAAGCTCCCCCGACCCCACACCCGACCCCAAACCTTGCCCTCCCTTCCGAAATCTCACCCGATCGCACAATGGCATGGATCGGAAAGCTGGAGCTTCACCAGGGCTCCCCTCTGGGCAAGGCTTGGCAATCTGTGTGCACATGCCAGGGAACAGCGAGTGAAAGGTTTCGTAACCTCCTGTGAGTGAGAGAGAGAGAGAAAGAGGTTTAGAAAACAGCACTGGATAGGTGCTAGCAAAACCAAGTTCCCCGAATGGAACTCCATCAGTCAGCGCATTGAGTACAAGACTCTGGGGAGGCCAGGTTTGGGAATATTGCCTACAATTCCGGTCGCCCTGCTCATAGGAAGGATATTATTCTCCAGGAAAGGATGCAGGAAGGAGGTCACCAGGACTGGTACGTTTTGAGTTCTCAGGAGTTCATTTTCCCTGGAGGCTTGAGGGGTGACCTTATAGAGGTTTATAAAATCATGAGGGGCTCACGGATAGGGTGAATAGACAAGGTCTTTTCCCCCTGGGGTGGGGGAGTCCAGGACTTCGAGGGGCATAGGTTTAAGGTGAGAGGGGAAACGATATAAAAGAGACCTAATATTTTCACACAGAGGAAGTGGTGGAGGCTGGTACAATTGCAGCATTTAAAAGGCATCTGGGCAGCGACATGGATAGGAAAGGTTTAGAAGGACGTGGGCCAATCGCTGGCAAATGGGCAGAGTTCGGTTTAGGAAACCCGGGACAGCATGGACGAGTTGGGCCGAAGGACCAGTTTCCATGCTGTGTGACTCACTTGCCTCCAAACTGTTGCTGTAAGATCACTCTGTCCCTGTGAAGAGAGAGAAAATCTCTCACTCTCTCTCTCTCTCTCTCGCCACGGTTGTGGCCAGATCTGCTGAATATCTGCATCTAGTTTAATGGCAACCCTCTCTAAACTAGGGGCTCTCCTTGCCTACTGGGAAGAGAGGGTAGACTGGCAACAGAGAGAGAGAGAGAGAGATGAGTGCAGGGTGGCGTTTCTGATCTAGGAGCTGAACTGCGTTCTGAAACGCAGCAAGCACTCAGAGGTTCGGTCGGGGAACACAACACACACGTCGCTTGTAGAGAAAGGGGCACCACTTGTGGCAGCTTCCTGAGGTTGGGGGCAGGTTCACTCAATTCACACAAATCATTTTTTTTTAGAAAAAAACATTGGGGGTGGGACAGACATTCGCTGGAAATGCAATACCGTCTTGTGTGCTCTATCTAGAGTTCCTCTGTGGCAGCGCCCCTATCCCTGAGCCAGGAGGGCAAAATCCCCCAAACGTACAGAGTTCATCTCTGGGCTGGGTGGAAGGGAATAAATCTTGCAGCCCTCCAACAGCTTTTTCTGCCTCTCCGGCCACTTTGATTAAATTGGACTCCCCACAGTGTGGAAACAGGCCCTTCGGCCCAACAAGTCCACACTGACCCTCCGAAGGGTAATCCACCCCAGACCCATAGTTACCCCTGGCTGCCCAACACCATGGGCAAATCCACCTAAACGTACCCATTTTGTGTTTTTGGATTGGAGGTCAGTCTTACCTTTCAGGAAGTAGGTGCGGACGCTGTGGGCATCCAGCTGAGAGATGAGGGTGCTGAGGACCAGCTTATCCATGTGGTCACCGGTCAGCGAGGCGAAACCCAGGCTCCTCTCGTCCAGCACCACCACCGTGGGGTAGCGGCCGCCCCTCAGGCCAGCGCGGACGCTCTCCTCGGCCAGGATGCATTCCAGGGTGATGGCACCTTTGGACCTGCGCTTGACAATGGAGTTGCAGTAGACATTGTGGGAGCCCCGAATGTGGGAGGCGTTGAAGTTCAGGAAGGAGCGGCAGTCCAGCACCAGGGGGCGCATCTGAGCCTCCACCAACAAGTGCATCAACTGGCAGCTGTCAATCTCCAGGGGCTCAGTGGTGACCATGTTCAAGGGTGCAATCCACAAATTACTCCAGCCACAGGGGAGGGGGTTGTCTGTGTTTTCAGAAAAAAACAAAACAACACCCAAACACACACAGTTAACACCACTTCCAAACTCTTCTGACAATTGAAATCATTTCTGAACGACAAGAAATTTTTACAGCTCCCACCCCCCTCCAACCAATTTAAGGAACTACTTCTGTTAAGTAGGAAAGCACCCACACTGTTAGATCAACTTTATCCAACACAATATTGAAATGGTTCTGAAGATTGCAAAAGAAATCACCATTTCTACGGCTCACCCCACCCCCCCGACTTAAGACTCAATCTGTCTCTCAAAAAGGACAGCACCCACATTGTGAGATCAGTTTTATTTAACACAATATTGAAGTGTTTCTGAAGATTGCAAAAGAAATCACCATTTTTATCGGCTCACCACCCGACTTAAAGCTCAATCTCTCTCTCAAAAGGACAGCACCCACACTGTTAGATCAACTTTATCCAACACAATATTGAAATGTTTCTGAAGATTGCAAAAGAAATCACCATTTTTATCGGCTCACCCCGACTTAAAGCACAATCTCTCTCTCAAAAGGAAAGCTTTAAATATTTGAATAATTTTCTCTTTCAAAACGACAGCATCCACACTATTAGATCAGTTTTATTTAACACAATATTGAGGTGTTTCTGAAGATTGCAAAAGAAATCACCATTTCTACGGCTCACCCCCCCGATTTAAGACTCAATCTGTCTCTCAAAAAGGACAGCACCCACACTGTTAGATCAACTTTATCCAACACAATATTGACGTGTTTCTGAAGATTGCAAAATAAATCACAATTTTTACGGCTCACCACCCGACTTAAAGCTCAATCTCTCTCTCAAAAGGACAGCCCTAAATTATGGAACAATTTTCTCTTTCAAAAGGACAGCACCCACACTGTTAGATCAGTTTTATTTAACACAATATTGAAGTGTTTCTGAAGATTGAAAAGAAATCACAATTTTTTACGGCTCACCCCCCGGACTTAAGACTCAATCTGTCTCTCAAAAGGACAGCACCCACACTGTTAGATCAACTTTATCCAACACAATATTGAAATGTTTCTGAAGATTGCAAAAGAGACTGATTTTTCCCACAGTTTTTGATTCCAATTCTGTCCCACTGAAGCAAGAATACTCACAGTCAGGGTCAGGAGCTAGCGTTCGGACTGATGGAGGGATGTTGTGGGATTATAACTCCTCTCCAGGTACCGTTGTCTGAAGCTCCTGCGGGAGCCGCCTGTTGCTGCTTTATAAGCGCCGAGGCCGGAACCGCCCGCCGGGAGCCTGTCCTTATTAGGGCATTGTCGTCACGGGGGACTCCCTCCTCCGCCACGCCCCCCCTTGCTGCGGACTGTCCTAATTAGGCGGGGAGACGTCATCGCCGCGAGCTCCAGGAAACACCCTGCCCGGGAAACTGACGTGGGAGGCGCGCGTGCTCAGCTCCCGCCCCCCCGGGGGGAGGGGAGGGGAGGGGAGGGGAGGGGGAGGGTGCATTATGGTCAAACTCCCCAGAAGCTGTTTGCTTCTTCCTTGTGAACTATTCTCTCTCTCTCTCTCCCCTCTGTGTGTGTGTGTGTGTGTGTGTGCAGAAGCTCCCACATTTGTATACATTGGGCACAGTGTGCTGCATTTGTATTGCCACCTACACTGGTAACAGTGTGCTGCATTTGTATTGCCACCTACATTGGGCACAGTGTGCTGCATTTGTATCGCCGCCTACATTGGGCACAGTGTGCTGCATTTGTATTGCCGCCTACATTGGGCACATCGTGCTGCATTTGTATTGCCACCTACATTGGGCACAGGGTGCTGCATTTGTATCGCCGCCTACATTGGGCACAGTGTGCTGCATTTGTATTGCCGCCTACATTGGGCACAGCGTGCTGCATTTGTATTGCCACCTACATTGGGCACAGTGTGCTGCATTTGTATCGCCGCCTACATTGGGCACAGTGTGCTGCATTTGTATTGCCGCCTACATTGGGCACATCGTGCTGCATTTGTATTGCCACCTACATTGGGCACAGGGTGCTGCATTTGTATTGCCACCTACATTGGGCACAGTGTGCTGCATTTGTATTGCCACCTACATTGGGCACAGTGTGCTGCATTAGTATTGCCGCATACATTGGGCACAGTGTGCTGCATTTGTATTGCCGCCTACATTGGTCACAGTGTGCTGCATTCGTATTGCCACCTACATTGGGCACAGCGTGCTGCATTTGTATTGCCGCCTACATTGGGCACAGTGTGCTGCATTCGTATTGCCACCTACATTGGGCACAGCGTGCTGCATTTCTATTGTCGCCTACATTGGGCACAGTGTGCTGCATTCGTATTGCCACCTACATTGGGCACAGCGTGCTGCATTTGTATTGCCACCTACATTGGGCACAGTGTGCTGCATTTGTATTGCCACCTACATTGGGCACAGCATGCTGCATTTGTATTGCCACCTACATTGGACACAGCATGCTGCATTTGTATTGCCGCCTACATTGGGCACAGTGTGCTGCATTTGTATTGCCACCTACATTGGGCACAGCATGCTCCATTAGTATTGCCGCCTACATTGGGCACAGTGTGCTGCATTTGTATTGCCGCCTACATTGGGCACAGCGTGCTGCATTTGTATTGCCGCCTACATTGGCCACGGCAGCTTCAGCCGAGTGAACCTTCTGTAGAGTGCCTCCGATGGTCAGTCTATCTTCCCTTAGACACGGGGCCCCAAAACCATTCAAGGTATTCCAACTGTGCTCCGACGTAGGGCCTTATGTGGGTTTAACAGAATGTTTGTACCCTTGTTCCTTTGAAATAAAGGCCAACATTCCCTGTTTCCCGCTGAATTTGCACACGATTCATGGATGTAGACCCCCCAATTCCCTTTGGAGTGGTTGGCCGCAAGGATCTCGCTGGAAACCCCATCTCTATTGTGTTTTATATCCCCATTCCATGGGTCTGGATACAATTTCTTAGTGTCTGCTCTGTCAAGTCCCCTCGATTAATGTACTAAATGGGCCTTATTAATTTGCACATCTCCCCAAAGCGCTAATTTCGCCGGGAGCTGGAGTTAATTGCAAATCCGTATGATTCAGTTTTAGGAGACGTACTTGACGCTATAATTAGCCTGCGATCATTTCACTGTGCTGTTCGCTGAGAGAGGCGCAGTGCCACGTTTGGCTTGTGGCCATATTGGAGACAAACCTCAAGTAATCTGGAGGACGTGTGGTCCTTGCTCGGCCCATGGGGATGGTTTCGTGGGCTGAGGGTGAAGGACAGCTTTCTCCCCTTAACCCTTGATCCCCCCAACACTCAAGCAACTATCAATACTCAGTGCCCTGGCCCCCACAGCCTTCTGTGGCAATGAATTCCATAGATTCCCCACTCCCTGACTGAAGACATTTCTCTCCTTATCTCTGTTCTAAAACGTCTTCCCTTTACTCTGAGCCTGTGCCCTCGGGTCCTAGTCTCTGCTACCAATGGAAACATTTGCCCAACATCCATTCTGTCCAGTGTTTTGTAAGTTTCAATTAGCTCCCCCCTCATCCTTCTAAACTCCGAGGTTAAACCCAGAGTCCTCAAATGTTCCTGAACATAGAGACCTTGGAGTGCAGGTTCATAGCTCCTTGAAAGTGGAGTCGCAGATAGATAGGATAGTGAAGAAGGCGTTTGGTATGCTTTCCTTTATTGGTCAGAGTATTGAGTACAGGAGTTGGGAGGTCATGTTGCGGCTGTACAGGACATTGGTTAGGCCACTGT
>NC_057751.1:16248915-16251087 GCF_004010195.1 Chiloscyllium plagiosum | reverse complement strand
GGGCAACCTTTTCACACAGAGGGTAGTACATGTATGGAATGAGCTGCCAGAGGAAGTGGTGGAGGCTGGTACAATTGCAACATTTAAAAGGCATTTGGATGGGTATATGAATAGGAAGGGTTTGGAGGGATATGGGCTGGGTGCTGGCAGGTGGGCCGAGATTGGGTTGGGATATCTGGGTCAGCATGGACGGGTTGGACCGAAGGGTCTGTTTCCGTGCTGTACATCTCTATGACAAGCACCCTGTAGTGTCAGTTGCTATTTGACTAACTGGAACCATGGGGACGTCTGGGGTGCAGGAGGCCGTTGAGTCATCTGGGGAACTGAACCAGAGAGAAAAAAAAACAGAAATCAGTCTGGTCTCTATTTGTTTTGTACTTTTGTACTTTCTACCGCTGAGCAAGGGAATACCCTGCTACTCATTTGAAAAGTGAAGTGACATCTGGGGTTAATTTCGCTTCTGAGATCATCGCGTTCAACAGGGCGGGTGGTGGCTTTGATCTGGGGAGTTTTCCCGCTGCGGAATTGACCTACTTTTGCTGGGCCTGTAATTTGGACGAATCCCCGTGTGGAGATCCACCCTTCTGGAAGAGCTGGCTTGAAGGGATTGGATCCTGAGGACAGAGAGGAGCCCAATTTGTGTGACTTCAACTGGGTGGGGGTAGAGACTGGGAGAGGGGGCAACTGGAAGGGGGGAGAGTGGGTGAGTGGCCAGCTGAGGGGAGGCATGGACTATTTTCTCAAGGGGGAGAAAATTCCGAAGTCTGAAGTGCAAAGAGACTTGTGAGTTCTCGTCCAGGGTTCTCTACAGGTAAACTTGCAGGTCGAGTCAATAGTTAGGAAGGCAAATACAGTGACAGCATTTATTTTGAGAGGACTTGAATATCAAAGCAGGGATGGACACCCGAGGCTCTATAAGGCTCAGGTCAGACCACATTTGGAGCATTGTGCACAGTTTTGGGCCCCATATCTCAGGAAGGATGGACCTGTCTTCGAATGTGTTCAGAGGAGGTTCACAAGAGTAGTCCCAGGTATGAAAGGGTTAACGTTTACAGTCATGGAGATGTACAGCATAGAAACAGACTCTTCGGTCCCAACCCAACCTAGTCCCACCTGCCAGCACCCGGCCCATATCCCTCCAAACCCTTCCTATTCATATACCCATCCAGATGCCTCTTAAATGTTGCAATTGTACCAGCCTCCACCACTTCCTCTGGCAGCTCATTCCATACACGTACCACCCTCTGTGTGAAAACGTTGCCCCTTAGGTCTCTTTTATATCTTTCCCCTCTCACCCTAAACCTATGTCCCTCTGCGCTACGAGAACCCATTTCTATTCTTCGGAAGAGATAAGTCTCGGGTGAGACCAATGGCAACATATTCCCGATTGGAAAAGGGATGCGGAGACACTGGAGAGGGTCTTGGAAGGATGATATATAAGAAAAGGGTTGGCAACCTGGAACCCGCCCCTTCAAAACCCAAGGGTAAGGGGTGGCCTAATAGTGGTGTTTCAAATCCTTGACAGGTCTTCGATGGAAAGGCTCCAGGGGGACTGCTTCCTCTTGTTGGGGAAGAGCAGAACAGAGTCTATCACTATCAGACAGTCCCCTGAGAAATCCCATCGGGAATTCCCGAAGGAACCCCATTCCCCCAGAGTGCAACTTGCTCCATTGGTGTCCAGGGCTGTGCAGGTTAGGGTGGATTGGGCATGCTAAATTACCCATAGTGCTCAGGGATGTGCAGGTTAGGGTGGATTGGCCATGCTAAATTACCCATAGTGCTCAGGGATGTGCAGGTGGGGTGGATTGGCCATGCTAAATTACCCATAGTGCTCAGGGATGTGCAGGTTAGGGTGGATTGGCCATGCTAAATTACCCATAGTGCTCGGGGATGTGCAGGTTAGGGTGGAGTTTCGTGCTAAATTACCCATAGTGCTCAGATGCGCAGGTTAGGGTGGATTGGCCATGCTAAATTACCCATAGTGCTCAGGGATGTGCAGGTTAGGGTGGATTGGCCATGCTAAATTACCCATAGTGCTCAGGGATGTGCAGGTTAGGGTGGATTGGCCATGCTAAATTACCCATAGTGCTCAGGGATGTGCAGGTTAGGGTGGATTGGCCATGCTAAATTACCCATAGTGCTCAGGGATGTGCAGGTTAGGGTGGATTGGCC
>NC_057751.1:16238299-16248101 GCF_004010195.1 Chiloscyllium plagiosum | reverse complement strand
TCTCTCTCTGAGGTTACTGAAGCAGTTTCCATTCAATCAGGGCCTGAGATGTCACCGCGATGTTATGTTGTTCTCTGGAGGATGTGGGACAGGCTGTTCCATGCGTCACCGACACATCCCTTCCCCCACCCCACCACCCCGCCCCCACCCCAGCCTGCCCGGGGCTCGCTCACAGTGCCTCTCAGAACCTTCCGTTGCGGAAATCGGAACGCCACGTGTCCAAACGGGCACCTGGAGGTGGGGGGAAACAGAGCGAAAAGAAACGTGCCCACTTCCCGCTCCCCCATCTCCCACCCCAGAACAAGCGTGACTCAGGGAGAGAGAGAGAGAGAGAGCGTGGGGTGGGGTGGACCCGCGACTGACAGGGTTCTGTTGCTGTGAGGAACGGGCTTGCCCAGTGGTATCACCCGACGGGTTGGTGGGGTGGGAGGGGGGAGGGTGGAGGTGAGGGGGCAGAGGGTTGAGAGTACAGAGTGCCACCTTGTTGGGTTCATCGTGCTTGGCATTCGGGCACAGGAAGGGGTCTCTACACCACCCTCCCTCAATCCCACTCCCAAAATGGATTGGCCAGGCCATTCCCCCCCCCACCGCCCGTGGGATCTTGCTGTGCCCTGACCAGGAGGGGCTCGCTGTTCAGCCTTCGATGTCACTCCCCAGGGGGGGTGGGGTTTGGAGGGCTGGAGGGGAGGGAGGAGAGTTGAGATGACGCAAGTGGAGCCTCAGAAACCACAGGCCGCAAACTGTCAACGTCCTGTCGACATTACAAGCGCCAACCGCCTCACCCACGGAACCCATTCCCCCTTCCCCCACCTCGAATCTGGCTCCATGCTACCTCAATGCTTTTCAGAGATCGTAGGCGCTCTATTCCAACACCACACACAGAATAACAAAACAATCAGCGTATACGTCACGGGACAGGATGTATTAACGCCTCAGAACCCTGGATATTAGTGCCTGGGAACCCTGGGTATTAACGCTTGGGAATCCTGTGTATTAATGCTTGGGAACCCTGGGTATTAGTGCCTGGGAACCCTGGGTATTAACGCCTGGGAACCCGGAACCCTGGGTATTAGTGCCTGGGAACCCTGGGTATTAACGCCTGGGAACCCTGGGTATTAACGTCTGGGAACCCTGGGTATTAGTGCCTGGGAACCCTGGGTATTAACGCTTGGGAATCCTGTGTATTAATGCTTGGGAACCCTGGGTATTAGTGCCTGGGAACTCTGGGTATTAACGCCTGGGAACCCTGGGTATTAACGATTGGGAACCCTGGGTATTAACGCTTGGGAACCCTTGGTATTAACGCTTGGGAATCCTGGGTATTAACGCCTGGGAACCCTGGGTATTAGTGCCTGGGGACCCTGGGTATTAGTGCCTGGGAACCCTGGGTATTAACGCCTGGGAACCCTGGGTATTAACGCTTGGGAATCCTGGGTATTAACGCTTGGGAACCCTGGGCATTAATGCCTGGGAACCCTGGGTATTAGTGCCTGGGAACCCTGGGTATTAACGCCTGGGAACCCTGGGTATTAACACCTGGGAACCCTGGGTATTAGTGCCTGGGAACCCTGGGTATTAATGCCTGGGAACCCTGGGTATTAGTGCTTGGGAACCCTGGGTATAACGCCTGGGAACCCTGGGTATTAACGCCTGGGAACCCTGGGTATTAGTGCCTGGGAACCCTGGGTATTAACGCCTGGGAACCCTGGGTATTAACGCCTGGGAACCCTGGATATTAGTGCTTGGGAACCCTGGGTATTAGTGCCTGTGAACCCTGGGTATTAACGCTTGGGAACCCTGGGCATTAGTGCCTGGGAACCCTGGGTATTAGTGCCTGTGAACCCTGGGTATTTACGCCTGGGAATCCTGGGTATTAGTGCCTGGGAACCCTGGGCATTAGTGCCTGGGAACCCTGGGTATTAGTGCCTGTGAACCCTGGGTATTAGTGCCTGGGAACCCTGGGTATTTACGCCTGGGAATCCTGGGTATTAGTGCCTGTGAACCCTGGGTATTAGTGCCTGGGAACCCTGGGTATTAGTGCCTGGGAACCCTGGGTATTTACGCCTGGGAACCCTGGGTATTAGTGCCTGGGAACCCTGGGTATTAACGCTTGGGAACCCTGGGTATTAGTGCCTGGGAACCCTGGGTATTAGTGCAGCCCATCAAGCCAGCTCCAGCAAGTCAGTGGGACCAACGGCCCTCTCCCCCCTGCTTCCCTACCCCTCGATTCCTGCTCATTCTTCCCCTCGCTCGTTCACGGGATGAGGGGGTCACCGACTGGGGTTCACGAATTGCCCAGAGGGGGAAGTCGAGCCACGACGCTGCAGGACTGGAGTCACGTGTAGTCCCGGTAAGGCTAAAGGACGTTCGTGAACCCAGATTGGGAGATACCCTCCCCCTCTCCTCCCTCCCCACCCCCCCCCAGACAATTGAGTCAGGGTCCTCATTAGCTGCTTGACCTCCCGATCGGTTTATTGAATCGAACTTCCGCGGTGGGATTCGAACCCGTCTCCCCGGGGACATTACGTGGGGATTTTTTTTTTTGGGAATTAGCAATCCGCTTGGGTCCCCCTTGCCAATCGAGAATGGGATCGATCTTAGCCTGAAATAGTCACGGGGCCTCTGCTTTCCCCTCACCCCCCAACCCCAGCCACGGCTCTCAGTCAGTTCCAAAGACCCTCACCCTTCTGAGAAAAGAAATCCCCCCCCCTCATCCTGAGGGAGGCCCTGTAGAAAGGGCCTTTCTCCCTCTCTTTCCCCCTCCTTCCCCACCCCTCCCACGCTTCTCGGTGTGTTTTAACTGTTGGCCCTCTCCCAATGCTATCTCCGCACCGAGCACCACAACAAATATTGAAGCCAGCGCAGGAAGACACAAAAAAAAAATTGGGGGGTTTCCACAACGCTGGCAGACCGAGCGATGGGGAGCGTTCTGAGCCGTTGGCAGCTGCCAGGAACCCGGGACGCCTCTCGCTACGACCCAAAGCCACCGCCTTCCTGCTTCTCGGCAGCCGGAGCGATGGTGTCACCGTGGGAAGATCACGCGCGCGGGCATACAGAGTCACCCCACCACCCCCTTGACAGGAAACGCGGGGAGGGAGGTTCTGGAACGCCCAGGGCAGATCCGTGCGGCTCTCCATCCGCCAAGTCCGCCTGGATTCTCTCCGCACGCCTTTTTGGCAGGAATTCTCCCAGCAGCCTCTTACCTGCACTCGGTTACCGGTCACAGAGAAGGCCCGCGGTGTGTGGTGGGCAGATTCTCCACCGTCTGTAGATCCCCTGGCCTTGCATGAAATAGTTTTTCTTCTGCACGAGTGGACCTTCAATGAGATTATAAAACAGAGTAGGCCCTTCAGCCCATCGAGCCGAGCATCCCCACACTCCTACTCTCCCAGCTTCTCCACCCCCCGTAATCCCTTGACTCCCCTTCCTGATTTGAAACCTCACCTCTAACGCACTTAATTATCCATCCTCTGGCGCAAAAGAGTTCCGCCCGTTCACTCCCCCCCAG
This sequence comes from Chiloscyllium plagiosum, assembly GCF_004010195.1. Lineage (NCBI taxonomy): Eukaryota > Metazoa > Chordata > Chondrichthyes > Orectolobiformes > Hemiscylliidae > Chiloscyllium > Chiloscyllium plagiosum. The sequence continues at coordinate 16,244,593 of NC_057751.1, read as the reverse complement.
AGAGAAGGTATCCCTCCACATCCCTGAGCGACCCCTGACCCTGACATGGCACCCTCTGGTCCCGGACTCTCCCACAAGGTGGGGGGAGGGGGGGGAAACAACCTCTCCACATCTCCCCCACCCCCTCCCAACCCCCGTCAAACCCAGGAGGAAGTTTGTGCGTTTCAACAGGGTCATCACTCAATCCAACGAGGACAGGTGCCAACCTACTCAACCCCTCTCCTCATGAGACGGTCCCTCCACCCCGGGGAGCTGCCAAGTGAACCTTCTCCGAATGCCTCCGATGGCCGGTCTATCTCTGCTTGGATACGGGGCCCCTGGAACCGTATTTCGGCTGTGCCTTGTCCAGTTTGAGCCGAAACTGCCCACTTTTACACTCCATTCCCTTGGAGGTAAAGGCCAGCATTCCATTGGCCTGCCCTAGTTATGGTGGAACCGGAAAATACTAGCATTCTGAAATACTAATTCCTGCAGGAGGTCTCCCACAACCCTCTGCAAAGAGGCAAAAGAAACAACAGCATATTCAAACAAATAGCAACCAGACTCCGTTCCTGGGGAGTTGAGTTGCCGTCTAGCTTTGGCAACTGTTTGGTAATAAACCTGTTTGGGTGACACTGCCTAGGAGAGTTGCAGCCACACGTGCAGTTCATCAGCTACTCCTCCCTGAATACGTGGCCCATGTGATTCACATTGTCATTGATCTGGGAGGAGAAAGGATTAAAATACTCCTGACAGCTCTCAGAAAAGGGTATGTCACCAGGATCGAGGGGGTGGCATGGTGGCTCAGTGGTTAGCACTGCTGCCTCACAGGACCCGGGTTCGATTCCCGCCTCAGGCGACCGTCTGTGTAGCGTTTGCACATTCTCCCCACTATGTCTGTGTGGGTTTCCTCCGGGTGCTCCGGTTTCCTCCCACAGTCCGAAAGATGTGTGGGTTAATTAGAGTCATAGAGCCCCCGCTAAATTGCTCAACATGTTAGGTGCATTAGTCAGGGGTAAAAGTATAGGGTAAGAGGAATGGGTCTGGGTGGGTTACTCTTCGGAGGGTCGGTGTGGACTTGTTGGGCCGAAGGGCCTGTTTCCACACTGTAAAGTAATCTAATCTAATCTAAAGAACCCCAGAGGGATGAAAAATATACCTTCCTGCGAGAAACAGTTCTGAGATCAAAAGTTCCCAACTCTTGAGAAAGAACAAAACTGAATTTAGAGTCAATGGCTGATCTGATTAGCCTCAACTCCCACTTTCCCACCTAACTCTTGATTCCCCTCGCTGATTAAAAATATGTCTGTCCTAGCCTTGAATATACTTCATGCCCAGCCTTCTTCCGAGCCTAAGTTGCGTACAAATAGTGTTTAGTCGATAGTCGTCAGTGCTTTTTTGTTACAGTAAAAGTCTGACAACATGAGATTCTCTCCTGTCGACCGCTCAACAACCCGGCAAAAAAACTCGAATGTATTTCTATAATCTACTAGTCCGAACGGAGTATAGTGACAATAGGTGTCACACGCTTCCAGTCAGGAGTCTCTGTCAATAATGCGGCTCCTCTGCTGTCTGAAATATAGCTCTCTGACATTTCCAGACAAAGAATGGCAGATGTGCAGCAGCTTTTAAAACATGAGGGAGAGGTATACTCTCAAGTCATCCGACCGCATCTGACGTTAGCTAGATGATTTGTGTGCGGCCAATGAACCTGTCAGCTCTGAGTGAGCACCCCCCCACCTCACTCGTTGTAACGGGTGCCAAGACTAAAGTACATAAGAGTGACATTTTGGAATAGCCCACTGAGCGGGCTCTCTAACACAGGTAGAGTTTGTGAGTTATTTTCAAAATCTGTGAAATGTTGAATGAAGCAATAATGTGTGTGTGCGTTTATGTATATGAGTGTGTGTGCACGTGCGCACGTGCATGTGTGTGTGCGTGCATGCGTGTGTGTCTGCATGCGTGTGTGTCTGTGCGTGTGCGCATGTGTGTGTGCATGCGTGTGTGTGGCCGTGTGTAAGTGTGTGTGTGCATGTGTGCCTGTGTGTGCTTGCGTGTGTGCATGCGTGTCTGTGTGTGCGCGTGTGCATGTGCATGTGTGTGTGTGTGTGTGTGTGCATCTGTGTGTGTGTGCATGCGTGTCTGTGTGTGCATGTGCATGTGTGTGTGTGCACGTGCATGTGTGTGTGCACGTGTGTGTGCGCGTGCGTGTGTGTGTGCATGCGTGTCTGAGCATGTGTGTGTGTGTGCGAGTGTCTCTGTGTGTGCATGCATGCGTCCATGTGTGTGTACGTAATATCTACATAGCATTCGTAGATATGATACAAATCCAAATGCTGCATTCACTTCTGGCTACCCTGCTAAAGGAAGGATGTTATTAAACTGGAAAAGGGTGCAGGCCAGCTTTACCAGGATGTACCGAGATTAGAGGGTTTGAGTTATAAGGATAGGCTGGGACATATTTCACTGGAGGCTGAGGGGTGACCTTATAGAGGTTTACAACATCATGAGGGGCACCGGTAAGATGAATGTCAATGTTCTTTTCCCCGGGGTAGAGGGGTTCAAATAATTTTAAAGTGAGAGGGGAAAGATTGAAAAGGGACCCGAGGGGCAACGTTTTTCACACAGAGGGTGGTGCGGGTGTAGAACGGACTGCCAGAGGAAGTGGTGGAGGCTGGTACAATTACAGCATTTAAAAGGCATCTGGATGGGTATATGACTAGGAAGGGTTTAGAGGGATATGGGCCAAGTACTGGCAAATGGCTTCGGTTACGATATTTGGTTGGCATGGACGAGTTGGACCGAAGGGTCTGTTTCCGTGTTGTATGGCCCTGCGACCTATGTTTCTTTTTATCTCCTGTGATATGATTGCTTCGGAATTTGGCACTCTTGCCGGTGTCCTGATTTGGAATTTGGCACTCTTGCCACTGTCCTGATTTTGAATTTGTCACTCTTGCCGCTGTCCTGATTTGGAATTTGTCACTCTTGCTGCTGTCCTGATTTGGAATTTGGCACTCTTGCCGCTGTCCTGATTTTGAATTTGTCACTCTTGCCACTGCCATGATTTGGAGTTTGGCACTCTTGCCGCTGTCCTGATTTGAATTTGTCACTCTTGCCGGTATCCTGATTTGGAATTTGGCACTCTTGCCGCTGTCCTGATTTGGAATTTGTCACTCTTGCCGCTGTCCTGATTTGGAATTTGTCACTCTTGCCAGTATCCTGATTTGGAATTTGGCACTCTTGCCGGTGTCCTGATTTGGAATTTGTCACTCTTGCGGCTGTCCTGATTTGAAATTTGGCACTCTTGCCGCTGTCCTGATTTGGAATTTGTCACTCTTGCCACTGTCCTGATTTGGAATTTGTCACTCTTGCTGATGTCCTGATTTGGAATTTGTCACTCTTGCTGCTGTCCTGATTTGGAATTTGGCACTCTTGCTGCTGTCCTGATTTGAAATTTGGCACTCTTGCCGCTGTCCTGATTTGGAATTTGTCACTCTTGCGGCTGTCCTGATTTGAAATTTGGCACTCTTGCCGGTATCCTGATTTGGAATTTGGCACTCTTGCCGGTGTCCTGATTTGGAATTTGTCACTCTTGCGGCTGTCCTGATTTGAAATTTGGCACTCTTGCCGCTGTCCTGATTTGGAATTTGTCACTCTTGCCGCTGTCCTGATTTGGAATTTGTCACTCTTGCCGATGTCCTGGTCCTGATTTGGAATTTGTCACTCTTGCCGATGTCCTGATTTGGAATTTGTCACTCTTGCCGGTGTCCTGATTTGGAATTTGACACTCTTGCTGGTGTCCTGATTTGGAATTTGGCACTCTTGCCGCTGTCCTGATTTGAGCACAGTTCAAGTTATGTGCGTGCCTGGGGCTGTGTGAGAGAGGGAGTTGTACTGGTGACAGTACAACTCAACCCTCAATGATGGGGAGAACAGCAAATGTTTTGGTGATGCATTCTGACATATTTCATACTCTGACGTAGTCAGTCTGCTGTCCTCTGGCAGCATGTTCCAGTCGCTCACCACCCTCCGTGTGAAAAGATTACCTTTCAACTGACCCCTGTGCCCACTCATATTTTCCACTCTGTCCACGTCATTCACAATCTTGTAAACTTCTGTCAGGTCACCCCTCGACCTCCTGCGTTCCAGTGAAAACAAACCCGGTCTATCTGACTTCTCTCCATCGCTAAGATCCCCCATTCCGGGCAACGTCCTGGTAAACCTTTTCTGTATCCTCTCCAAGGCATCCACTTCCTTCTGGTAGCATGGTGAACGGAACTGTAGTTAATAAAATGTTCCAGCGCAGTACAGGCCCTTCAGCCCCTCGATGTTGCACCGACCTGTGGAACCAATCTGAAGCCCATCTAACCTACACCATTCCATTCTCCTCCATGTCCCTCTCCAATGGCCAGTTCAATGCCCTTAAAGTTGGTGCGTGTTACAGGCAGGATGTTCCACGCCCCCTACTACTCTCTGAGTAAAGACACTACCTCTGACCCTATATCTATCACCCCCTCAACTTAAAGCTATGTCCCCCCGTGCTAGCCATCGCCATCCGAGGGAAAAGGCTCTCTCTGTCCACCCTGTCTAATCCTCTGTTCTCTTTATAATCAAATTGTGGCCTAACTAATGTTCTGTAAAGCTCCATAAAGATGTGTAAAGCAGGAATCGTAATGTTCTAGGCCTCTTCAAAGTTATTTATTGTCCAAAGTCGGTGTTTAGCAGGCTTGCCTTCATTACTCAGACCTTTGAGTACAGGAGTTGGGGTTGTACAGGACATTGGTGAGGCCTCGTCTGCGCCCAGGTCTGGTCACCCTGCTACAGGAAGGATATTATGAAACTGGAGAGGGTTCGGAAGAGATTTACCAGGAATGGAAAGTTCGAGTCAGACGGAGAGGCTGGATAGGCTGGGACTTTTCCCGCTGGAGCGTGCCAGGCTGAGGAGAAGCCTTCTAGAAGTTTCTAAGATCATGACAGGTGTAGATAAGGTGTCTTCTCCCTAGGGTGGGAGAATTTCAAGACCAGAGGGAGGCCTGTTTTGAAGGTGAGAGAGATTTAATAAAAGACACATGAGGAAATTTGTTTACACTGAGGGTGGTTTGTGTGTAGAATGAACTTCCAGAGGACGGGGTGGCTACAGTTTAAAAGACATTTGGGTAAGTCCATGGATAGGAAAGGTTTGGAGGGATATGGGCCAGGAGCTGTTAGGCGAGACTAGTTTAGTTTGGGACTAGGGTCAGCAGGGACTGGTTGGACTGGAAGGTGTGTTTCTGTCCACCTGGATAACTCGATGACTGTTCTCCTGCTGCACCCCTGATTTGCATCAATGGCAATGACTCAACCCTCAGTAGGATTCCCTACTCAATCTCTTCCCGGTCGGCCTGATCACCATAGGCCCTGGTGTCCCACCCAGTGCCGACCCCAGAGAGCCGTCAGTCTGCCACTCCCCGATGTAATCCGCCCACCCACAGTTCTTGGGGGTGGGGAGAGCTGTGGGTGTGACTTGTGGTCTGCTACACGTTCTCAAGAGGCTGACGACGCGTCACAGGGCCCACCAGCTCAGAAAAGCCCCGCACAGACGGAAACAGCGACAGAGTCCATCAGCACAAAGGTCACCGACCCGTTAACCTTTGCCTCCTCTCCACGGAACGCTGCCTGAGTTTCTCCGGCACTTTCTGGGGGTTTGGTTTGTTCACTGGCGGCTGAAACCCAGGCGGCGAGCTGACATGGCCAAACTGCAAGGGATGCTGGGTACATTGGCAAACTCTGAAGCCACAGAACCCGCACGCAAAGCAACTAACTGCAGCAAGTCGTCCAAGCGACTTGACAATGTCCCAAACCATTTAAGTGTGATTGGCCCTGAAGGGCCGGAATGATAGATCGTTCCAGAAAAACCACCCAGAAAGGGATAAACACAAGGACCATGTGCAGGCCAATCTCTCTTGGATCTTCTGAGGAGACCACCTTGGCCAATGTGTGGACTGGTTGGGCCAAAGAGCCTGTTTCCACACTGAAGGGAATCTAATCTGGAGAGAGAGAGAGAGAGAGAGGAGTTTCACAGTTCCACCACTGAGGGAGGGGGACTGCATCAATCTACAAGAGACTCAGGAGGAATAGTAAGATTCTGGGGCCAAATAGGATGAGCAAAATTATTATTTAGTATCAAAGGCTATAGAGTCATGGAGATGTACAGCACGGAAACAGACCCTTCAGTCCAACCCGTCCATGCTGACCAGATATCCCAACCCAATCTAGTCCCACCTGCCAGCACCCGGCCCATATCCCTCCAAACCCTTCCTATTCATATACCCATCC
>NC_057751.1:16233266-16238128 GCF_004010195.1 Chiloscyllium plagiosum | reverse complement strand
TGGATTGGCCATGCTAAATTACCCATAGTGCTCAGGGATGTGCAGGTTAGGGTGGATTGGCCACACTAAATTACCCATAGTGCTCAGGGATGTGCAGGTTAGGGTGGATTGGCCACGCTAAATTAACCATAGTGCTCAGGGATGTGCAGGTTAGGGTAAATTACCCATAGTGCCCACGGATGTGCAGGTTATAGTGGATTGGCCATGGTAAATTACTCATAGTGTTCAGAGATGTGCAAGTTAGGGTGGTTTGGCCATGCTAAATTACCCATAGTGCTCAGGGATGTGAAGGTTAGCGTGGATTGGCCGTGCTAAATTACCCATAGTGCTCAGGGATGTGCAGCGTAGGGTGGATTGGCCATGCTAAATTACCCATAGTGCTCAGGGATGTGCAGGTTAGGGTGGATTGGCCGAGTTAAATCGCCCATAGTGTTCAGGGATGTGTAGGTTAGGTCCATTAGTAAATGTAGTGTAGGGGGAATGGGTCTGAGTGGGTTACTGTTCGGAGGGTCAGTGTGGACTTGTTGGGCTGAAGGGCCTGTTTCCACACTCTGGGGAAACTAATCTAATCTACCTTTGTAACCTGGCGTTTCCCATGGCTAATCCACCCAGCCTGCACACCCTGGACACTACGGCATGGTCGATCCACCCGCAGTTCTTTGGACTGGGAGAGGAAACCCACGCAGACACTTGGGGGAGGACCTGCAAACTCCGCACGGAGAGTCGTCTGAGGCGGGAATTGAACTCATGTCCGAGGTGCTGTGAGGCAACGGTGCTAACCACCGAACCACTCCCTAAAGGGCCGTTCGATGGGTTTTTAGCAATGATGAGTTGTCATCGGGCCTAACTTTTTAATTGCCTTCATTTCTAAAAAAAAAATCTAATTGTAGGAAGTGAAATGTTCCTTCTCAATAAAATAAGATTTCTTTTGAGACACGAAAAGGAACATTGGCCAACTGAACAGCATGCTGGGAGTTCTGGTCAACTGGACAGCATGCTGGGAGTTCTGGCCAACCGAACAGCATGCTGGGAATGCTGGTCAGCTGGACAGCATGCTGGGAGTTCTGGTCAACTGGACAGCATGCTGGGAGTTCTGGCCAACCGAACAGCATGCTGGGAGTTCTGGTCAACTGGACAGCATGCTGGGAATGCTGGTCAACTGGACAGCATGCTGGGATTTCTGGCCAACCGGACAGCATGCTGGGATTTCTGGTCAACTGGTCAGCATGCTGGGATTTCTGGCTAACCGGACAGCATGCTGGGAGTTCTGGTAAACTGGACAGCATGCTGGGATTTCTGGCCAACCGGACAGCATGCTGGGATTTCTGGCCAACCGGACAGCATGCTGGGAATTGGACTAGGCCAGACAGCCATGCAGTAAGCCATTCACTTTATATTGAATAGGTGTTCATGAGACAGTGTCGCAATGTTTTTGGGTGGAACGACGGATCAGAGTTTCAGTGAAACTGTTTTGAGACAGTCCGGCTGCTAGGATTGGCTCAATTGGGAAAATTTGCAATATCCAAGACTGTCTTTTGTAACACCCTTCGTGTGGGAGAGAAACTCAAATTATGTGGACTTACTCAATTCTCTGATATTATTACGTCAAACCTGCTGTTACTGAATAGTCTGGCAGTATCCGAGGAGCAGGGCGATTGACGTTTCGGGCAAAAGCCCTTCATCAGGAATGAAACCAGGGTGGAGAGATAAATAGGAGGGGGGGGGCGGGGCTGGGGAGAAGGTAGCATAGAGTACTCTTGTACTCAATCGCCCGTCCGATGAAGGAAAGCAGGCCATATTATGCCTTCTTGACCACTCTATTGACCTGCTTTGCCACCTTCAGGGTGTAATGGACCTGAACACCCAGCTGCACATCAATTTTCCCCAGGGCTTTTCCATTTACCATACAGTTCGCTCTAGAATTGGATCTTCCCAAAATGCATCACCTCACATTTGCCCGGAATGGTTTCCATCTGCCATTTCTCGCCCAACTCTCCAATCTATCTACATTCTGCTGTATTCTCGGACAGTCCCCTCTCAGTACCTGCCACCCCACCAACCTTCGTGTCACCTGCATACCTGCTCATCGGACCACCTACACCTTGCTCCAGATCATTTCTGTCCGCGGATGCTGCCGGTCCAGCATCTTGCGCTTTTCCAGCAACTTGCCATTTGGTGTGCGAGCGGGGAACCTAACATGAGGTCGATTCGAAAATTAGATCAACAAAACAAGACACTGAAGTGCCCTCCCGTGGCACAGCGCTAGTGCCCCCAGCCCTGGACCAGGAGCCCGGGTTCATGTCTCAACTGCTTCAGAGGTGTGTAATAGCATCTCTGAGCAGGTAGATTGTGAGGAAAATAAGTTAGATTTTGAGAAAAGCAGAAACTTTGAGATCCAAGAGAACAGCTTCAATCTTAGCTGTGGAGTCACACAGCAGGGAAACAGACCCTTCGGCCCAGCCAGTCCGTGCTGACCCTAATCCCAAACTAAACTAGTCCCACCTGCCTGCTCCCGGCCCATGTCCCTCCAAACCTTTCCTAATCATGGACTTATCCAGATGTCTTTTGAACCTTGTAACTCTCCCCACGTCCACCGCTTCCTCAGGAAATTCATTCCACACACCAACCACCCTCGGTTTGCCCCTCGTGTCTTTTTAAAATCTCGCTCACCTTTAACACATGCCCTCCGGTCTTGAAAGCCCCCATCCCAAGGGGAAGAGACCCCTGCCATTATCTCTACCTCTGCCCCCGCCCCCCAACCTCATGATTTTGTGAACCTCGATCAGGTCGCCTCTCAACCTCCTGCACTCCAGCGAAAAAAAAATCTCTTTAAACGTCAAGCCTTCCATACCCGGCAACGTCCCGGTCAATCTCGGCTGCAAGCTCTTCAGCTGAATAACCTCCCTCTTATATTCAGGGCGTCACGGTGCCCACCTACCTCACTGCGCCAGGGTTTGATCGCACCCTCGAGTGACTGCCTGTGCGGGGGGGGGGTTTGGCACGTTCTCCCCCGTGTCCATGTCGGGTCTCCAGGGGACGTGCAGCTGAGCCAAGGGATAGGCAAGGGGGCTGTGGGATCGGGAGGTGGGTTTGGGGTGGGATGCTCGTTCGGAGGGTCAGTGTGGACTCGATAGGCCGATTGGCCTGCTTCTGCACTGTAGGGGGATTCAATTCTATAACTCGGCGGGGGGGGGGGGACCACAACTGGACACAGCGCTCCGAAAAGGCAACATCCTGTACAGCCTCAACACGACGCCCCGACACTCAAAGGGCTCAGCGGTGAAGCGCCAAATGTTTCCTGACACAAATTTCAAGGCATAAGTCCGAACCCCATCCCCTCCTGTTTATTTATCTGGAAGTTTCCTCGGGACGTTCAAGGGGAAGACGGGCTTTGGCGTTCCGACCATCGTAAACCCCGCCTCATTGTCCGGCCAACACGCCTCTGAATAAGGCAGCGATTAAATTACAAGATAATACATGTCTTGGAGAGGGTGGACGCTAGGAAATTGTTTCCGTTAGGCGAGGAGACTAGGGCCCGTGGACACAGCCTTAGAATTAGAGGGGGTCAATTCAGAACTGAAATGTGGATACATTTCTTCAGCCAGAGAGTGGTGGGCCTGTGGAATTCATTGCCGCGGAGTGCAGTGGAGGCCGGGACACTAAATGTCTCCAAGGCAGAGATTGATAAATTCTTGATGTCACAAGGAATTAAGGGCTACGGGGAGAATGCGGGGAAGTGGAGTTGAAATGCCCATCAGCCCATGATTGAATGGCGGAGTGGACTCGATGGGCTGAACGGCCTGACTTCCGCTCCTATGTCGTATGGTCTAAATCGGGCCCACGTGCAGACCAACGCGTGCAACATTTCGCGGTCTGCCGTCGTGACGTTCAAACCCTTGTCCCTGTGATTTCAAGCCCAGGGACTTTACACACACACAACCCCCCCACCCCAAACCACAACCATCCTGCGTCGGGCTGTTTTATCGTCCCCCCCCTTCAGAAACAAACTCTCCCGGGCGCGGACAAGCCCGGCTCCCAGAACAGCTCCACCCGGTCCAGTCCATCAATGGGGTAAAATTCCTGGTTACTTAGCCCGGTGGGGCGGGGGGGGGGGGGGGGGGGGGGGGGTGCTTGGGAGTTTGCCAGAATTGCAGTTTTAAATTAAAATAAAAGCAAACACACAGACAGAGCTCTGTTTTGCCTTCACTTTCCAGCTTCCTCCCTGCGTCGCTCGAGCGGTTGCCACCGGAAACGCTAGCGAAGATGTGAATTTTAGTCAGTTCTCATTGGACATTAGATTGCGACTAAGCCAAGACATGCCTTTAGTGCTCCTATTACTGACGTTGTACAGACCAGCTTTGTACCTGTCATTCCCCAAGTAGTCGCAGGTAGATAGGATAGTGAAGGCGGCGTTTGGTATGCTTTCCTTTATTGGTCAGAGTATTGAGTACAGGAGTTGGGAGGTCAGGTTGCGGCTGTACAGGACATTGGTTAGGCCGCTGTTGGAATATTGCGTGCAGTTCTGGTCGCCCTGCCACAGGGAGGATGTTGTGCAACTTGAAAAGGTTCGCAATAGTTTTGCCACGATGTTCAAAGTTAAAAGTCACACCAACACCAGGTTATAGTCCAACAGGTTTATTTGGAAGCACTAGCTTTCGGAGCGACGCTCCTTCATCCGGTGGACTCCACAATTTTGTACATCCCAGTTCAACATCGGCATCTCCAAATCATGATTATCAGGATGTACACACTCACACACTTTCACACACACTCGCACGTGCACACATACAGACACGTACACACACTCACATACACACACACACAGACACGTACACACACACACCTACAGACACACACACACA
>NC_057751.1:16227882-16229654 GCF_004010195.1 Chiloscyllium plagiosum | reverse complement strand
CACACAGACACACACACACACAGAAACCCATGCACACAAGAAACCCACGCACACACACAGGAACTCACACACATACACACACACAGACACACACACACACAGAAACCCAGACACACACACAGAAACTCTCACACTCACACAGACACACATACACAGACACACACTCACACAGAAACTCACGCACACACACAGACACTCACACACACAGAGGGACTTGCTGTGCCTGGGAAGGATCGTGTCTCGGAAGAAAGGATAATGCTATGGTTTGGTGGATGTTTCGCGATCCTACATAAAGTGTGTTTTCAGTGGAGACCCATCTGCTCCTGACAGTGTAGCTGGAGGTCTTCCTGCCGCCTCCAGTCTCCCCACACTGACTCATTTCCCCCCCTAGCAGACACACAGACAGCCTCGCTGTCACCTGTACCACTGTCTACAATCTCTCGCAACTTAAAGGAGTGTAGGAGTTGGGACGTCATGTGCAGGGCATTGATGAAGCCATGCTTGCAGTATCGCGTTCAGTTCTGCCACAGGAATAACGTGGTTAAACCTGAAAGGGTCCAGAAAAGATTTACAAGGATGTTGCTACAGGGAGAGGCTGAATAAGCTGGGGCTGTTTCCCCTGGAGCGTCGGAGGCTGAGGGGGTGACCTTATAGAGGTTTATAAAATCATGAGGGGGCATGGATAGGATAAATAGACAAGGTCTTTTCCCCCTGGGGAGGGGGAGTCCAGAACGAGAGGGTTTAGGGTGAGAGGGGAAAGATATAAAAGGGACCTAAGGGGCAACTTTTTCACGCAGAGGGTGGTACGTGTGTGGAATGAGCTGCCAGAGGAAGTGGTGGAGGCTGGTACAATTGCAACATTTAAATGGGGACATGAATAGAAAGGATGTAGGCCAAATGGGACCAGATTAATTCAGGATATCTGGTCAGTATGGATGAGTTAAACCGAAGGGTTTCAAACTCAGTAAGAAGCCTTCAAGCTGTACTATAGCAAGGCTCGAGCCTCAGTTCCCCTGGACGTTACATGGAGCAACAAGCCAATGGTAAGACCATTAAGCCATCACCTCCCCTCAGCCAGCAGGGTACTAACAGTCACAGACATTGTAGCCAACTCCTCTAACTGGCTGTCTCTCCTATAAATAACAGGGCAGCATCCCTCCTTCTCACCCGTGGGGCGTGACCCACCATCACTTTGCCCATTTGTGTAAGTGGAACATGCTGTGGTGTGGGGCGTGGTGTTCTGTTTTTTTTAAAGACAGTGAGGGGAGGGTGACTCCAGGTGCGTCCAATGTGGTTGACCATTCCCTCAACGGACAGCCCGGCTCAACCCCTCCATCACACCAAAGCAGGACGGCGGGGAATGCACAGATCGCGGAGTAATGGAACGAAGGAAGCCGTTCTCCAGAGTCAATCCTTAATGCCAGTCCAGTGATACTCACACTGACCTGAGAAAAATCGATGGGATGGTTCAGGCAGCAAGTGGCCAGAACGTCGCCCCCTGGCGTGCAAGAGGCTGCCTGGGATCGCTATGTCTTTCTCCGTTGTTAAAACTCCGACGGTTCCTCTCCCAATCTCTGCCACCAGGGGTCTGAACAGGTTTATAGTGGGTGTAGGGGGAAAAAAAATGCATCAAGCGTGCTGCCTGGTCTCTGTCCTGAGAGAGCTGACCTGTGCCAAGTGATCAGTGTGTGTGTGTGTGTGTGTGTGTGTGCGTGCGTGTGTGTGTGTATGTGTGTGTGTCTGTGTGTGTATATGAGTGTTTGTGTGTGTGT
>NC_057751.1:16224763-16225050 GCF_004010195.1 Chiloscyllium plagiosum | reverse complement strand
CCTCCACCCCCCGACGCTCAGTAACAGCAGTGTGTACCATCTACAAGATACCCTGCAGAAACTCACCAAACATCCCCTTCCTCCACCCCCCGACGCTCAGTAACAGCAGTGGGTACCATCTACAAGACGCACTGCAGCAACTCCCCCCAGGCTCCTCAGACACCACCTTCCAAACCCCACGGCCACTTCCATCGGGAAGGACAAGGGGCAGCAGGGACATGGGGGTACCATCTACAAGACGCACTGCAGCAACTCCCCCCAGGCTCCTCAGACACCACCTTCCAAAC
>NC_057751.1:16223118-16224263 GCF_004010195.1 Chiloscyllium plagiosum | reverse complement strand
GGGTGCAGGACTCTCGAGAGTTTGAGAAGAGACTGATAACCAGCCCTCCGTGGTGGCTCAGGAGAGGACAACGCTTAAAAGACTGTTCTTTATGTTACAGACAATGTGGATCGAGCGGGTCACGTACACAACTATGTATAAGTTCCCGGGCATCCTCCAGTGGTTTGAGGTCAAGGCTACTACGACGGTGAGCACTGGATTTGTTCATGGGGGACATTGGCTCAGTGGTTAGCACCGCTGCCTCACGGCGCCAGGGACCCGGGTTCGATCCCAGCTTCGGGTGACTGTCGTCTGTGTGGAGTTTGCACATTCTCCCCCCGTGTCTGTGTGGGTTTCCTCCGGTTTCCTTCAGGGATGTGCAGGTTAGGGTGGATTGGCCATGCTAAATTACCCATAGTGCTCAGGGATGTGCAGGTTAGGGTGGATTGGCCATGTTAAATTGCCCATAGTGCTCAGGAATGTGCAGGTTAGGGTGGATTGGCCGTGCTAAATTACCCATAGTGCTCAGGGATGTGCAGGTTAGGGTGGATTGGCCATGCTAAATTGCCCATAGTGTTAGGTACTTTAGTTAGAGGGAAATGGGTCTGTGTGGGTGACTATTTGGAGGGTTGGTGTGGACTTGTTGGGCCAACGGGCCTGTTTCATACTGTGGTGAATTTAATCTAATCTTGTAGATTGTATATACTGCTGCTACTGAGCGTCGGGGGTGGAGGGAGTGGGTGTTTGTGGGTGTGGGGATAATCAAGTGGGGCTGCTCTGTCCCACACACTCATGCACACAGACACACTCTCTCTCACACACGCTCAGATACAGACACACACAAACACATGTACTCACACACAGAAACACAAACACTCACACTCAGACACAGACACACAAGTACTCACACACACACACACTCACACATGTACTCACACACACACATACTCACACACATGTACTCACACTCTCTCTCACATAGACATACACACACACTCAGACACACACACACATTCAAACACAGACATACACACACACTCAGACACACACACAGAGACATACACACACTCAGGTACACACACAGACACCCAGACACATACGCACACAACTCAGACACACACACGCTCAGATACACACACACACTCAGACACAGACATAAGTCGGAT
>NC_057751.1:16202342-16223066 GCF_004010195.1 Chiloscyllium plagiosum | reverse complement strand
AGACAGACACACACAGACACACACACAGACACACACACACTCAGACACAGACACACACACACCCACACAGCTCTCCAGCTGTCTTTAACTTAACCAGGAGACCCTAAGGGTGACCACAACAGGAGAGGCACCGGAGCTGGCTGGGGTGGTGGGTGGTGGTTCAGAGGGATGGGAGCTGCCCCCCCCATTAAAGCTAAGTTTGTGATTCCACCCACCGCCCCCCCCCCCGACCCAGGAGGAGGTCAGCCCTCTGGAGAACGCCATCGAGACCATGGAGCGCATGAACGAGAAAATCAGCAACATGGTGCAGCAGTACGCCTGGGACCGATCGCTCCCGGCACATCCCCTCTCCATGCTCCTGTCAGGAATAGTCGATGCCGGAGTCATGGGTGGCATGGCCAATTACGAGAAGGTAGGCGTGTTACCCCACGGGTCAGGGGCGTGTGGTCTGGCAGGTTCCCAGAGAGAGAGAGGCCAGAAGCGAACGCTGTCGGAAGGTCATTTAATCCCGGGTGGACAGAACCCCTGGAATGATCCGGACTGCGTCGCCAGAGCCGTGCAAGAGAATCCGTTCGCGTTGTAGTGTGCACACTCGATAGAGACACCGTACGTTCACTCAGAGGATTACGCGTTGTTGCCCAACAAGAAAGCCTCACTGTCAAAGATCTTTCACGCACCAGGACCCAACGGCAAGAATGCCCCATCTCCCAAGCAAGCTCCAGTTTTAACGGCTTGAGAAAAAAGGATGGCAATTATTGATCGATCAAAGAGGGGAGGGGAGGTCACACCCTGGCTGCGATGAACCCAAGTGCCATTTTCAAATTGCCGGGCGTCCCATAATTCCCTATTGCTCTCTCTCCACGGCAACGGCCCAGTCGATTCGAGTGGAACCGACCGACCAGTAGCAAGTCTTGCGATGGCTTGAGATGAGGTGTTCTTGCGTGGGTCGTGATGAGTGTGCTGGGCAAGGTCAATCCTCCCTTTTATCCCACCTTATCCACCAATAAAGGAGTGAAACTGGGTCCACTTGGGGATAAAGTTGCCCCCCCCCACCTCCTCCAACCCCACCCCGATTTTCAGCTCCCCTTCAAGTCCTCTGCTCAGGGAAAGGGAATGTTCTTTACCCAGCAGCCTCCACGTGGGCAGCAGAGTTGGCCAATTTGCGGCCGGGCGCGATCTGATTTGTTTCGTGTTTTTGTTCTCTCTCGTCGGACCTCTATCTTTCCTGCGTCCTCTGCCAGGCGTTCTTCCACCCCACGTACCTACAAGAGCACCCCGAAGACCAAGACAAGATAGAGACGTTGAAACAGCTGATTGCTTTGCAGGTAGGTTAATGAACTCTCCAGAGAAACAGCCTCCCCCGCGGATCGCCGCAGAGAGAGAGAGAGAGAGAGAGAGAGAGAGGCCAGGAGAACGAGCTCCAGCGCTGTACAGGCCACGGTCGGGTGGCTCAGCAGAGGGGCTGAACGGCCTCATTTATGGCTGCCGTGCCCCTCACCCCTCTCAGTCGCACTGCTCCCCTCTCCCCTTCCACCCCAACCAGGCTTAAGAATCTCTGGACTCTAACTCCAGAGGAGGGTTTTTGACAGCGCTACCAGCCCGTTTTCCGGTCTCTTTGATCACCAATTTGGTTAGGGTACAGAAACAGACCCTTCGACCCCCAACTCTGCCAAATCAACCTAACCCAGTCCCAGCCCGTATCCCTCCAAACCCTTCCTATCCATGTCCCCATCCAGATGCCTTTTAAATGTTGCAATTGTACCAGCCTCCACCACTTCCTCTGGCAGCTCATTCCATACACGTACNNATCTTATCCATGCCCCCTCATGATTTTATAAACCTCTATAAGGTCACCCCCTCAGCCTCTGACGCTCCAGGGAAAACAGCCCCAGCCTGTTCAGCCTCTCCCTATAGCTCAACCCCTCTGGCAACATCGTGTCTGAACAGTTTCCAGTTTAAGACATCCTTTCTATAGCAGGGAGACCAGAATTGAGTGGGGTATTCTAAAAGTGGCCTAACCAATGTCCTGTAAAGCCACAACATGACCTCCCAACTCCTGTACTCAGTACTCTGACCAATTAAAGAAGATGCCTTCTTCACTATCATGTGTCCCATTTTGAACGTCGGATCAATTAATATGAGCCAGGCTAAGCACTGAGAGATGATGTTTGCAGTCCCGAAATTGTCATATTTAGGGATGGTCGTGCCAACTCTTGCAAACATCCCGTGAACAATCTGAGTGGGGAAAAAAACACATCTTTGAATAAGGGGGGACAATACTTAACTCAAGGGTTAGAGGTCAGAGCAGGAGTACTGAGAGCAGTTCTGGTCTCCGCACTACACAGAGGACCTGCTAGCATTGAGGCAACAGGCCGGAACTGTTCCCCTTTCTAAAGGGGTCAAAGGTTATAGGCAGGCGTCGGCCTTGTGGTATTATCGCTGGACTGTAACCTAGAGACCCAGGTGGTGTTGAGAGGAGCCGGGTTCAAATCCCGGCCAGGCAGACAGTGGAATTTGAATTCGATGGAAGGAGGGGACACGGTTTGAAGGGAAGGGGCAGGAGGGCATTTGAGGGACAGGTTTTCACCCGCAACGTGGTGGGGGAAGGGGTGTAAGTGGAACTCACGGCCTGTGGCGACTGGTGGCAGAAGGTGCCCTGGAAGAGCTGTTTCGACAAGTGGGTAGCAAAGTGATTGGCATTCTCCCACGGTCTTTACCCCGTTCTCCCCCCCCCCCCCCCGGTCTGATGGCGATGTCGAACGGGACGCTCAGACCCTGTGTGCCCAGGCCTCTGGCGGGGAGCAAATCTGCCGCCCTTACCCGCTCCGGCCTACTCGTGACTCCAGACCACAGCGGCGTGCGGTCGGCTCGTCGCTGGGCTCCCCCCCAGCTGCCGTGAAAGGGCCTCAACAAACCGTTTTTGTCTGAGGGCAACTGGGCACGGTGGTGAGACGCCAACGTCCCGTGAATAGGGAAGGGAGACAAAAAAAAACAACGGACAAGCCGAATGAGACAGGGAGCTCACTGGGAGAAAGCTGACATCCCCCCTCGTCGGACTGGATAGCGTCCAGGTGTCTCCCCCCGCTATCCGAACGTTACGCCAGCGTAACAGGCAGAGAAGCAGATCCCGTTAATTTATACCGGAAAACCTTCCCAGACCCATAAGACATAGGAGTGGAAGTCAGGCCATTCAGCCCATCGAGTCCACTCCATCATGGCGGATGGGCGTTTCAATTCCACTTGCCCGCCCTCTCCCCGTGGCCCATAATTCCTCGCGAGGTCGTAACCCGGCAGCATCCGTAAACCGCTCCCGCTCCTCGGATGCCGACTGGCGCTGCTGCACTCTCGACTCTCATTCTCCACCGCCCTCGCTTCCTCCCAAAAACAAAACCTAAACCTACCAGATAACACGCCGCAAAACCCGAGGTAACAAGGAAAAGCCGGAATGATAGGATAAACGCGCGGCCTGTGGAAATAGGGAAAATATAAGCGCTTAGCGCAGTTAGTGTGGGGCTGTGGGTAAAAGATGAAGATATATTGGGCGGCACGGTGGCACAGTAGTTAGCACTGCTGCCTCACAGCGCCAGAGACCCGGGTTCAATTCCCGCCTCAGGCGACTGACTGTGTGGAGTTTGCACATCCTCCCCGTGTCTGCGTGGGTTTCCTCTGGGTGCTCCGGTTTCCTCCCACACTCCAAAGATGTGCAGGGTCAGGTGAATTGGCCATGCTAAATTGCCCGTAGTGTTAGGTAAGGGGTAAATATAGGGGCATGGGTGGGTTACGCTTTGGCGGGTCGGTGTGGACTTGTTGGGCCGAAGGGCCTGTTTCCACACTGTAATGTAATGTAATGTAATATATATATATATAATTGTGGAGAAATAAATGTGGGAATAGGCCCGGTCTTGCTGACAGACGCACAAAGTAAATCGGGGTAGAGCACAGATGCTCTCAGCCCCTGTTCGAGCTTGATGCTGAATGTAGTTCTCAGGGGCGACCCTCGGTGGCGCTGCGCAGGGATGCGACCCGCCCTCTATCATGGCCGAACACCACTGTCACTTTCCCGCCTTTTCTCCGAAGTGCAACGATCCTCTCGCCGTTCCTTTCAGAAAAGCAGGGGAGAGCTGCGCGTTCCAAGATGTCGATGAAAAGGGGGGGAAGGCGTCCCTCGTGGCCGAAGTGCCTGTTTCCACACTGTAATGTAATGTAATGTAATGTAATATATATATATAATTGTGGAGAAATAAATGTGGGAATAGGCGGGGGAGGGCGAAGAGACGTTTAAGGGTGAGAGACAAGGATGGATAAGGCATTTTCTCCCCCGGGGGTCGGGGGGGAGCCAGTGATTAGGGAGGGGAGAGACGGTGAATGGGTTTTGGGAGGGAGGGGTGACGCGATGGGCCCAATGGCCTTGCTTCCGTGGAGCTGCCCCCCGTCGCATCAGCTTTCCCGCGAGCGAGGTGGCTCGTCACGGCAGGTGCGCCACGCTCAGTCTCCCGTGCGCCCATCTCTTTTCCCGCTTCCCCTCACCCCTCACCCACGCACAGATCCCGTTGTTGACGGAAGGGATCCGGATCCACGGCGAGAAATCCACAGAGGAGCTGAGGCCGCTGCACAACCGCCTCGCTGCCTGCTTCAAGGAGCTGAAGGAGAAGGTGGAGAAACTGTACGGGGTCATCACGCTGGTGAGTCTCCGCCTTCTGTCATCGCCAGGGGCTGGGCAGAGTGCATCAGTGAAACCCTTCCACCTCCTCCCCTCCCCCCCCCCCCCCCCCCTCACCACACCCCACTTTGGTCTCCCGTTTGGTCTTGACCCTGTGACAGGACAGGGTGTCAATCCCAATTGGGTCGCTCCCGTTGCCCGATGGACCCAGCCACGGGAACCCCCGCACGCCACCCCTTTCCCCTCCGCCCCCACCCCACAACTCCTCCAAGTTCACCCAAGGGCGGGGGGGGGGGGAAGGGATGTGGGGAGAATTACTGGTGCATTCGGGATTATTCGCCGATTGTTGTCCTGTCACGCGACCTTCAGGGAGGGTTGGCGTTTTTGTTTGCACCCCTTACCAGGGAGTAGGGGGGTGGGGGAATTACAGGCGCACTCAGAATTGTTCGCTGATTGCTGTCCTGTCGTGCGACTGTAAGGGACGGTTGACGGTTTTGTGTCACCCACAGGTTGGGTGGGGGGGTGGATTACCAGCGCACTCAGGATTGATCGTGATGGTTGTCCTGTCGCGTGACTGTAAGGGACGGCTGACATTTCTTGTTCCCCGGGGTGGGGCGGGGAAAAGGAAATGACCGGCATACTCGGGGTTGTTGGCCGTTTGCTGTCCCGTTTAGCAAATGTAAGGGACGGTTGACGTTTCTTGCCCTCCCTGGGGAGGAGCGTCCCTGGCGTGTGGGCAAAGGTTGGATATTCGGCGAGCGTTGTTGACCGTCTTTCCCCCCCGGGCCACAGGCTCCCTCTCTCATCGACAGGAAGAGAAGCCGATCGGGATCCATGGTCCTGCCGTACATCATGTCGTCGACGCTGTGGCGCCTCTCCACTGTCTCCGTTGCCTCCTCAGCAGCGTCAAGCTCCTCCTCCTCCTCCTCCGATGGCCCCTCCTCCCGGCCCGCCTCCGACGGGTAGGTGTGTGCGCCCTCCGGCCAGCAGGGGGAGCGGGGTGCGGGAGGGCGATGCAAATCCAGCTCGCCCGAACTGGGCCTCCATCTCGCCCGTCCTGCTCCGATTGGCTCTGCCCGAGTGAGGGGGCGGGACACCACAGGATGCCCAGAAAAATGCCAGGCTGCCCCCCCCTCCCCCACCAAGTTGGGTTGACCCTCCCTGAGACAAAAGAGTAAAAGAAAGCGTCTTTTACCGCCTCCCCCATCATTCAAACCCCCACTCTTCAGCCGAGACCCCAGCTGGGACACCGCGAACAGTTTCGGGAGCCCTGTATCCAAGCAGAGATAGACCGGCCAGAGGAAGCAGTCCAGAGAAGGTTGATCCCGGGGATGGAGGGACCCTCTCAATGAGGATGGGGCTTGAGTACTCCCTTAGAAGACTGAGAGGTGACTATATGGGAACATACAAGATACTTAGAGGGCACGTGATGGGGGAAGATGTGGAGAGATTGTTTCCCCCTTGAGGGAGAGTCTGGGACCAGAGAGCCACCCGTTGAAGACAGAGATGAGGAATTTCTTCTGGCCGATAGGAGGGAACTTGTGGAATTCTTTACCTCAGAGGGCTGCCAGGGCTGGGTCGTGAAGTTTGCTCAAAGGCCATAAAGGAGGAAAGGGAATTGAGAGGTAAGAGGCAGCGGGAGTGGGGTGGAGACCTGCAGCAGGCTCGATGGGCCGAATGGCCTACATTGGCCGCTACGCCTTCCGGACATTCCTGAGGAGTCGGACATTGTGGGGGTGGGGGGGGGGGGGGGGTCAGAGGTCATGGATGGGCATGAAGAGACCCATGAAGAACATTTGCCCCCAACCCCTGTAAACATCCCACAGAGCTATTGGGGTCCCGTCCTTGAGCGCGTTCGCAATCCGACGTCGGTCCGGACTTTCCGGGGGGTTAGGGAGGGTGGTGCCCAGATTGGGAGAGGCCCCTCCCACCTCTCGAGGCCTCCCAGAAGCCTCGGGGGGGTGGGGGGCAGAGCTCCAGTCCGCGGGCAGTGCTGAGGGAAGGGGTGTTTCTCAGTGGGGTGGAGGGCGAGGGTAGGCCATTTTCCAGTTGGAGACAGGAATCTTGGTATTGTCTTGTCCCTGCAGCTCTGTTTTGGACCCACTGTTGGAACACAAGGTGGAGGGAACCTTGGGCAGAGACGATCACGAACACAAAGTGAACAAGTGCAGGAGGAAGGATCTGAGCCTCAGTAAATCGCAGGTCATCTTTGAGAAACAGGCGAGGATTGACCTCTCCCCCGATAAAGCTGAAACCGTACGTACGCCAAACCTCAGTTTTGCTTGGGGGTTGGTTCCTGTCGGAGCTGCCTACGTTTTCTGCTCGCCCTCTATGTCACCCACCTCGGAGAGCGCTGAAAATGAGTTGCTGCGGTTTCTCCATCCTCTGCTCATCAGGACCCTTGGCAAGAGTGCCAATTTTCAAACGGTCGCGATGATTTAAACTGCCAGGGAGCCCGGGGTGTTTCCTCCCCCACTCCTCACCCTGACGACACTCAGGCATTTTTGCCAACCAGTTCCTCCGTGGCATGAATTGTTGTTATTTTGAAACGTGGCACTCTTGCCAGGTGTCCTGACGAGCGCGGGACACAATGTCTCAACCGTCAGTTTATCTGGGATTAATTCACGGGGGGGGGGCGGCGGCATCACAGTAATCTGAGTTCAAATCCTAACGTGACCGATCAAACATCGCTCAGTCCTGTGCTCATGGTCATAGTCTGTGCTGACCATGCTGCCATTCTGAACTAACCCTATCCGCCAGCACGTGATCATCATATCCCTGTGTGGCCATGTGTCTCTCTAAATGCCTTTCCAACATAGCGAGCGTATCTGCTTCTGGTAGTGTGTTCCTGGTGCTTATCTAGAAAAATCTAGTCTTGTACATCTCCTCTAAACTTTCCCCCTCCCTCACCTTAACCATATGTCCTCCAATATTTCTGACCTGCGATAATGTCTCTGACTATCGACCCCATCCAGGCTCCTCATAATTGAATAGACTTCTGTCAGGGTGTCTCCAGGGTACATGTTCCAGGTTTGTCCAACCTCCTGCTGTGGCTAATCCACTCCAATCCGGGTAAAATCCTGGTCAACTCCCCCCCCACTCCCCTTCCTGTATCCTTTCAAGAGTGTGGTGACCAGGACCAGGATTCCGAAGGTGGCCTGACCCAAGTCTTATACAGCAGCAACACAACTTGGCGACGTTTGTATGCCCCGACCGATGAAGGCAAACGTGCCAAACGCCTTCTGCCCCACCTCGTCCACTTGCAGGGAGTCGCAGACTTGTACCTCAAGACCCCTCTGTGTCACAAAGCTCCTCAGAGCTTTTTCAGAGTATCCAGTCAAATTTGAACTCCGTATAAATCCCGGAATTAAAAATCTGTCTGGTTCGCCAATGGTCGTGTGAGGTAAGGACATTGGCCACTCTGGCCTCCAGCCCCACTGCATTGTGGGTGAATCTGAACAGCCCTTGGCCTAGCCAACGATACCGGCATCCCATGGACTCCAAGGGATGACCAGATTTCCGTGTGGGATTAAAACCTGGGGAGCACGACACTGAGGTACTGGATTGGGGGGGGGGGGGGGGGGGGGGGCGGGAGGAAGGACCAGGGTCGGTGTTGCCAGGGAAGGGGTGAAGGTGTGACGCTGCCCCGGTTGCCAAGGTTGCGAGAGAGTCTGGGTCTGAGATCATTGTGGTTGTGTTTTTCGTTTCTGCTTGTGTAGCTGGCGAGACAAAGGCAGCTGCGCCCGAAAAGTCTTCCCTTTGGTGAATTGCAACAGTCTTCGATGCAAGTCTACACCTCGCAGTCAGTGTCCTCTCCGGTCACAGCGGCAGACACCACACGCACTCTGAGTATGTAATGGCTAGATCCACCCGTCACGGAGAGGCTGCACGCACAATGCGTGAGATTTCTCTTTGTCGTCCCAGCCCACGCGTCCCTTTCGCTTGGCTTAACGAAAGCTCCTCTTCCCATCCGGAACATTCTCACGTCCTCCCTCCATCGGAATTCAGCTCGCCGATGCTTGCCCAGCGTTCAACGCCATTAGCGCCGCCTCAGGCGCTACAGGGCTCACGCGCAGCAACACCCGGACAACGTCCAGGCTGACGCGTGAGGTTTTGGGAGCCGAAACCGGAAGATGGTTAGATCCAAACAGTGAGCGATTGGGAAAGAGAGAGGTGCGACGTCCCTCCTACCCCCACTGGCTGAAAGTCGGCCTTGCAGGAGCAGCAGATAGTGAGGGAGGCCAGTGGGGTGTTGGGCCCTCCATGACGAGGGGATTGGAGTGCAGGAGCGAGACCACACCCTAGGGTATTGTAGGACACACGGTTTTGGGGGTCCCCTTATCTGAGGAAGGGAGCCTGTGGAATTCTCTGCCGCAGAAAGCAGATGGATCTTTTAAAGAAGGAGTCGGAGTATGTTTCTTGGGAGAAAGTGGGGAAGGGGCGTGATTCTATTGAATGGCGGAACAGGCTAGGAGGGAGCTGAGTGGCCTCCTCACATTCGGAGCGCTCAAGGGCCCGTCTCCCAGCGAGAGCGAACCTTCCCATCATGCCCCGCCCGCCCCCACCTGCCGAAATTCGAGGGCTATTGACATCATTTCTGACTGACCCGCGCTCTGTGTCCGACGCAGTCATCTCACTCCAGGTTTTGTTCGGCCTTTCCAGGTTACCCCGGGCCGCGGAGCGACCCGGAGATTACGCTGGATTCCTGCGGCAGTCCCCCGCAGCCTCCGCCAAAGAGCAGGCATCCTGAAAACGGGCACCAGAGGGACTCGACAGAGGTAGCACTGAGCAGGGCTCCGCCAACTGGCCTCGTAATTAGTGGCATGTGAGACTAGGCAGGCTTGTCAGCGCTCGGGTCGGAGGGGGAGACGGGGCGGTGAGGCTCAACCGTTTAGAGTCTGCATCCATGAGCTGCACGTCGGCGAGATTTCCTGGTGGGCTGACGCTGAGGGGGGGGTCGGGGGGTCGAGTCTCGAGGGCGAAATTTGCCACGTCCAGTGCAAAAACGTGTTCAGCCAGGTGCATTGGAAGAGCTGCCAGTGTGGGGAGAGAGAGAGAGACTATGGAACGCTGCAGCACAGAGGGCGCTGAAAGTCTCTGTGCGTAAAAGTTAATCACAAAAAAGTCAGTCACAAAAAAATTACCAACCTAAAGTTACTGGCCGAAAGTTAACGACAAAAACTTAGTGACAAAAAGTTAGCAGTAAAAATAATTAGGAAAAAAACGAGTCGGAAAATAACTTGCAACTAAAAGTTAACAGGAAAACATTAGTTACAAAAAAAAGCAACATAAAGTTAGTAACAAAACACTCCTAACAAAACGTTAGCAACAAAAGATTAGTAGCAAAAGGTTGTTAACAAAAAAAAATTAGATTAGATTCGCTACAGTGTGGAAACAGGCCCTTCGGCCCAACAAGTCCACACCGACCCTCCGAAGAGTAACCCACCCAGACCCATTTCCCTATGCACCTAACACTACGGGCAATTTAACACAGCCTATTCACCTAACCTGCACATCTTTGGATTGTGGGAGCAAACCCACGCAGACACGAGGAGAATGGGCAAACTCCACACAGACGGTCGCCCGAGGCTGGAATCGAACCTGGGTCCCTGGTGCTGTGAGGCAGCGGTGCTAACCACTCAGCCACCGTGCCGCCATTAAACAGAGAGACACTGTGAAACTCTGTGGGAAAGAGGGATCTGGGACTTTCAATGCAAGTCAATTAGTGACAAAAAGTCCGTAGCATAAAAATTAGCAACACAAAGTCGCAGAAAGTCAGCATTATGAAGTGACAAAACGTTATTGACAAAAACATTAGTAGTAAAAGATTAGTAGCAAAAAAACTAGCAATGAAACATTAGTAAGAAGAAGTTAGTAACAAAATATTCATAACGAAAAGTTGGCAAACATTTGTAGTAGCAAAAAATTAGGAACAAAAAACAGGCAACAAAAATTAGCAATGAAACGATTAGCAACAAAATCTGGGTAACAAAATATTCATGACAGGTTAGCAACAAAATGTTAGCAACAAAAGTAACAGCAATTAGTAACAGAAAATTAGCAACAATAGCATAGTGTTAAGGGTTTAGATAGAGAGGAATTTGTTAAGTGTGTACAAGACAATTTTCTGATTCACTATGTGGATGTACCAACTAGAGAAGGTGCAAAACTTGACCTACTCTTGGGAAATAAGGTGACTGAGGTGTCAGTGGGGGAGCACTTTGGGGCCAGCGACCATAACTCTATTAGATTTAAAATAGCGATGGAAAATGATAGACCTGATCTAAAAGTTGAAGTTCTAAATTGGAGAAAGGCCAATTTTAACGGTATTGGGCAAGAACTTTCGAAAGCTGACTGGGGGCAGATGTTCGCAGGTAAAGGCTGGAAAATGGGAAGCCTTCAGAAATGAGGTAACGAGAATCCAGAGAAAGTATATTCCTGTCAGGGTGAAAGGGAAGGCTGGTAGGTATAGGGAACTTGAAAGGGTTTGGAAAAGATTTACAAGGATGTTGCCAGGGTTGGAGGGTTTGAGCTACAGGGAGAGACTGAACAAGCTGGGGATGTTTTCCCTGGAGCGTCGGAGGCTGAGGGGTGACCTTTTAGAGGTTTATAAAATTATGAGGGGCATAGATAGGGTAAATAGACAAGGTCTTTTCCCTGGGGTTGGGGAGTCCAAAACTAGAGGCCATAGGTTTAGGGTGAGAGGGGAAAGATATAAAAGAGACCTATGGGGCAACTTTTTCACACAGAGGGTGGTACGTGTATGGAATAAGCTGCCAGAGGAAGCTGGTACAATTGCAACATTTCAGAGGCATTTGTGTGGGTATATGAATAGGAAGGGTTTGGAGGGATATGGGCCGGGTGCTGGCAGGTGGGACTAGATCGGGTTGGGATATCTGGGTCGGCACGGACGGGTTGGACCGAAGGGTCTGTTTCCGTTGCTGTACATCTCTGTGACTCGAAAAGGAACGAAATGTTTTACAGATTATACATTTTCGAGTCATACAGCCCCTTCAAAGGCAAGTCATCCATGCCAACCGAATTTCCAAAGCTAAATTATTCCCGCTTGCCAGTGTTTCGCCCCCCCCCCCCGCCCAATCCCTATAAATCTTTCCTGTTCATGAATCTGTCCAGACGTCCTTTAAGTGGAACTGTACCTGCATCTATCACTTCCCCATCAGTTTGTTCCACATACAAACCACCCTGTGTGAGAAAGCTGTACCTCAGATACCTTTTAAATCTATCTCCTGTGCCCTCTGTATTGAACTCCCCCAAACCTCAGGAGCAGACATCCGCTATTTGCTTTGATCTATGACTTGAGAATTAATTTTATAAACTTTAAAAGGTCATCCCTCAACCCCCATCTTATTCAGCCTCTCCTTAGAACGCATACGCTCCACTCAAAGTAGCAACAACAAAATTAGGAACAAAACGTTTGCAACAAAAACTTAGTCGTAAAAGATTAATACCGAAAAATAGCAACATACAGTTAGTAACAAAGACTAACAAACAGCAGGTCAGAAAAGAAATAGCAATAAACAGTTAGGAACAACAAGTTAGCAACAAGAAAAACAACAAAAACTATGGTTAGTAACAAAATGGGTGGCACGGTGGCTCAGTGGTTAGCGACGCCAGGGACCCGGGTTCGATTCCAGCATCAGGCGACTGTCTGTGTGTGGAGTTTGCACACTCTCCCCTCTGTCTGCGTGGGTTTCCTCCCGCAGTCCAAAGATTTGCAGGTTAGGGTGGATTGGCCATGCTAAATTACCCATAGTGCTCAGGGATGTGCAGGTGAGGGTGGATTGGCCATGCATAATTACCCATAGTGCTCAGGGATGTGCAGGTGAGGGTGGATTGGCCGTGCTAAATTACCCATAGTGCTCAGGGATATGCAGGTGAGGGTGGATTGGCCGTGCTAACTTACCCATAGTGCTCAGGGATGTGCAGGTGAGGGTGGATTGGCCGTGCTAAATTACCCATAGTGTTCAGGGATGTGCAGGTTAGGGTGGATTGCCATGCTAAATTACCCATAGTGCTCAGGGGTGTGCAGGTTAAGGTGGATTGACCATGCTAAATTACCCATTGTGCCCAGGGATGTGCAGGTGAGGGTGTATTGGCCGTGCAAAATTACCCATAGTGCTCAGGGATGTGCAGGTGAGCGTGGATTCGCCATGCTAAATTACCCATAGTGCTCCGGGATGTGCAGGTTAGGGTGGATTGGCCGTGCTAAATTACCCATAGTGCCCAGGGATGTGCAGGTTAGGGTGGATGGCCCATGCTAAATTACCCATAGTGCCCAGGGATGTGCAGGTTAGGGTGGATTGCCATGCTAAATTACCCATAGTGCTCAGGGATATGCAGGTGAGGGTGGATTGGCCGTGCATAATTACCCATAGTGCTCAGGGATGTGCAGGTGAGGGTGGATTGGCCGTGCATAATTACCCATAGTGCTCAGGGATGTGCAGGTGAGGGTGGATTGGCCGTGCATAATTACCCATAGTGCTCAGGGATGTGCAGGTGAGGGTGGATTGGCCGTGCATAATTACCCATAGTGCTCAGGGATGTGCAGGTGAGGGTGGATTGGCCGTGCATAATTACCCATAGTGCTCAGGGATGTGCAGGTGAGGGTGGATTGGCCGTGCATAATTACCCATAGTGCTCAGGGATGTGCAGGTGAGGGTGGATTGGCCGTGCATAATTACCCATAGTGCTCAGGGATGTGCAGGTGAGGGTGGATTGGCCGTGCATAATTACCCATAGTGCTCAGGGATGTGCAGGTGAGGGTGGATTGGCCGTGCATAATTACCCATAGTGCTCAGGGATGTGCAGGTGAGGGTGGATTGGCCGTGCATAATTACCCATAGTGCTCAGGGATGTGCAGGTGAGGGTGGATTGGCCGTGCATAATTACCCATAGTGCTCAGGGATGTGCAGGTGAGGGTGGATTGGCCGTGCATAATTACCCATAGTGCTCAGGGATGTGCAGGTGAGGGTGGATTGGCCGTGCATAATTACCCATAGTGCTCAGGGATGTGCAGGTGAGGGTGGATTGGCCGTGCATAATTACCCATAGTGCTCAGGGATGTGCAGGTGAGGGTGGATTGGCCGTGCATAATTACCCATAGTGCTCAGGGATGTGCAGGTGAGGGTGGATTGGCCGTGCATAATTACCCATAGTGCTCAGGGATGTGCAGGTGAGGGTGGATTGGCCGTGCATAATTACCCATAGTGCTCAGGGATGTGCAGGTGAGGGTGGATTGGCCGTGCATAATTACCCATAGTGCTCAGGGATGTGCAGGTGAGGGTGGATTGGCCGTGCATAATTACCCATAGTGCTCAGGGATGTGCAGGTGAGGGTGGATTGGCCGTGCATAATTACCCATAGTGCTCAGGGATGTGCAGGTGAGGGTGGATTGGCCGTGCATAATTACCCATAGTGCTCAGGGATGTGCAGGTGAGGGTGGATTGGCCGTGCATAATTACCCATAGTGCTCAGGGATGTGCAGGTGAGGGTGGATTGGCCGTGCATAATTACCCATAGTGCTCAGGGATGTGCAGGTGAGGGTGGATTGGCCGTGCATAATTACCCATAGTGCTCAGGGATGTGCAGGTGAGGGTGGATTGGCCGTGCATAATTACCCATAGTGCTCAGGGATGTGCAGGTGAGGGTGGATTGGCCGTGCATAATTACCCATAGTGCTCAGGGATGTGCAGGTGAGGGTGGATTGGCCGTGCATAATTACCCATAGTGCTCAGGGATGTGCAGGTGAGGGTGGATTGGCCGTGCATAATTACCCATAGTGCTCAGGGATGTGCAGGTGAGGGTGGATTGGCCGTGCATAATTACCCATAGTGCTCAGGGATGTGCAGGTGAGGGTGGATTGGCCGTGCATAATTACCCATAGTGCTCAGGGATGTGCAGGTGAGGGTGGATTGGCCGTGCATAATTACCCATAGTGCTCAGGGATGTGCAGGTGAGGGTGGATTGGCCGTGCATAATTACCCATAGTGCTCAGGGATGTGCAGGTGAGGGTGGATTGGCCGTGCATAATTACCCATAGTGCTCAGGGATGTGCAGGTGAGGGTGGATTGGCCGTGCATAATTACCCATAGTGCTCAGGGATGTGCAGGTGAGGGTGGATTGGCCGTGCATAATTACCCATAGTGCTCAGGGATGTGCAGGTGAGGGTGGATTGGCCGTGCATAATTACCCATAGTGCTCAGGGATGTGCAGGTGAGGGTGGATTGGCCGTGCATAATTACCCATAGTGCTCAGGGATGTGCAGGTGAGGGTGGATTGGCCGTGCATAATTACCCATAGTGCTCAGGGATGTGCAGGTGAGGGTGGATTGGCCGTGCATAATTACCCATAGTGCTCAGGGATGTGCAGGTGAGGGTGGATTGGCCGTGCATAATTACCCATAGTGCTCAGGGATGTGCAGGTGAGGGTGGATTGGCCGTGCATAATTACCCATAGTGCTCAGGGATGTGCAGGTGAGGGTGGATTGGCCGTGCATAATTACCCATAGTGCTCAGGGATGTGCAGGTGAGGGTGGATTGGCCGTGCATAATTACCCATAGTGCTCAGGGATGTGCAGGTGAGGGTGGATTGGCCGTGCATAATTACCCATAGTGCTCAGGGATGTGCAGGTGAGGGTGGATTGGCCGTGCATAATTACCCATAGTGCTCAGGGATGTGCAGGTGAGGGTGGATTGGCCGTGCATAATTACCCATAGTGCTCAGGGATGTGCAGGTGAGGGTGGATTGGCCGTGCATAATTACCCATAGTGCTCAGGGATGTGCAGGTGAGGGTGGATTGGCCGTGCATAATTACCCATAGTGCTCAGGGATGTGCAGGTGAGGGTGGATTGGCCGTGCATAATTACCCATAGTGCTCAGGGATGTGCAGGTGAGGGTGGATTGGCCGTGCATAATTACCCATAGTGCTCAGGGATGTGCAGGTGAGGGTGGATTGGCCGTGCATAATTACCCATAGTGCTCAGGGATGTGCAGGTGAGGGTGGATTGGCCGTGCATAATTACCCATAGTGCTCAGGGATGTGCAGGTGAGGGTGGATTGGCCGTGCATAATTACCCATAGTGCTCAGGGATGTGCAGGTGAGGGTGGATTGGCCGTGCATAATTACCCATAGTGCTCAGGGATGTGCAGGTGAGGGTGGATTGGCCGTGCATAATTACCCATAGTGCTCAGGGATGTGCAGGTGAGGGTGGATTGGCCGTGCATAATTACCCATAGTGCTCAGGGATGTGCAGGTGAGGGTGGATTGGCCGTGCATAATTACCCATAGTGCTCAGGGATGTGCAGGTGAGGGTGGATTGGCCGTGCATAATTACCCATAGTGCTCAGGGATGTGCAGGTGAGGGTGGATTGGCCGTGCATAATTACCCATAGTGCTCAGGGATGTGCAGGTGAGGGTGGATTGGCCGTGCATAATTACCCATAGTGCTCAGGGATGTGCAGGTGAGGGTGGATTGGCCGTGCATAATTACCCATAGTGCTCAGGGATGTGCAGGTGAGGGTGGATTGGCCGTGCATAATTACCCATAGTGCTCAGGGATGTGCAGGTGAGGGTGGATTGGCCGTGCATAATTACCCATAGTGCTCAGGGATGTGCAGGTGAGGGTGGATTGGCCGTGCATAATTACCCATAGTGCTCAGGGATGTGCAGGTGAGGGTGGATTGGCCGTGCATAATTACCCATAGTGCTCAGGGATGTGCAGGTGAGGGTGGATTGGCCGTGCATAATTACCCATAGTGCTCAGGGATGTGCAGGTGAGGGTGGATTGGCCGTGCATAATTACCCATAGTGCTCAGGGATGTGCAGGTGAGGGTGGATTGGCCGTGCATAATTACCCATAGTGCTCAGGGATGTGCAGGTGAGGGTGGATTGGCCGTGCATAATTACCCATAGTGCTCAGGGATGTGCAGGTGAGGGTGGATTGGCCGTGCATAATTACCCATAGTGCTCAGGGATGTGCAGGTGAGGGTGGATTGGCCGTGCATAATTACCCATAGTGCTCAGGGATGTGCAGGTGAGGGTGGATTGGCCGTGCATAATTACCCATAGTGCTCAGGGATGTGCAGGTGAGGGTGGATTGGCCGTGCATAATTACCCATAGTGCTCAGGGATGTGCAGGTGAGGGTGGATTGGCCGTGCATAATTACCCATAGTGCTCAGGGATGTGCAGGTGAGGGTGGATTGGCCGTGCATAATTACCCATAGTGCTCAGGGATGTGCAGGTGAGGGTGGATTGGCCGTGCATAATTACCCATAGTGCTCAGGGATGTGCAGGTGAGGGTGGATTGGCCGTGCATAATTACCCATAGTGCTCAGGGATGTGCAGGTGAGGGTGGATTGGCCGTGCATAATTACCCATAGTGCTCAGGGATGTGCAGGTGAGGGTGGATTGGCCGTGCATAATTACCCATAGTGCTCAGGGATGTGCAGGTGAGGGTGGATTGGCCGTGCATAATTACCCATAGTGTGTGTTAGTCTGTGTGTGTTAGAGAGTGAGTGTGTGTTAGTCTGTGTGTGTTAGAGAGTGAATGTGTGTTAGTCTTTGTGGGTCAGAGTGTAATGTGTGTGTGAATGTGTGTGTTAGTCTGTGTTTGTGTGTGTTAGAGAGAGTGTGTATGTCTGTGTGTTAGTGTATGTGTGTCAGAGAGTGTGTTGGTTAGTCTGTGTGTGTGTGTGTGTGTGTGTGTGAGCGTTTGTTCCAACAGTTGGCCCTGGGGGTGAGGGGGCAGAGGATACGAAAGGTGGGGAATAGACAGAAGGAAAAGATCATGGAAAGATGTAATCCGCGTCCCACCAAGCAACCAACCTCCGCTATATCGGCACACACGGCTCGGTTGCCTCTCCGGAATAACTCGCAAAGCAGAATCATGGAATTTGACAGTGTGGATGGCCATTAAGCACATCGTGTCCTGAAAGAGCTACGCACTCTCCAGCCCTCTCACAGTGACTCTCTAAATCCATCCCTTTCAAATGTAGAAATATTCTCAAACCTCCACCACTCTCCCAAGCAACACATTCCAAATCCCAACAACTCTGAGTCAAAATAAGAATATGAACGGTTCCCCCCCCCCCCCCCCACTACCAGTCAAAAGCGAAAGAGAAATGGGTTTGTTAATTTAAGGTTCTAAATCTGTAAGAATATAGCAGCATGGTCACTTTAATAATTACGCCACTGGCCCTATTGGAATAAGCTGTCCCCTCCCCCCTCTCCTCCAGGGCGCCATTAGAGCATTAAATGTCCCAGCAGCCTCAGGCCAGTCCACTGCAGTTGGGCCCCTCCCCTGTTGCCAGGGTGACGCTAGGACAATCAACGCAGCTCCCATTGGGTGCATGCTTAGCCAATCACAAATCGAGCC
Organism: Chiloscyllium plagiosum; assembly: GCF_004010195.1. Classification (NCBI taxonomy): domain Eukaryota; kingdom Metazoa; phylum Chordata; class Chondrichthyes; order Orectolobiformes; family Hemiscylliidae; genus Chiloscyllium; species Chiloscyllium plagiosum. The sequence goes on along the minus strand of NC_057751.1, from coordinate 16,205,011 downwards.
CTGGGGGCAGGCTGGGAGCGATCTATGTGGAAGACGATTGGTTGGCTTCAGTCAGGCCCAACGTGCTGCCATTTTCTGGAGTGGCCACCATTTCGTGCGGTTGGCGTCCACCAGAATTCTTTCCTGTCGACGGAACAAAACAGACGACGAGTAAAAATCGCCCGAGACAAAGTCGCGCTCGGGCGCGCGCGTTGAAAATTCAACCTAACGCGTGACAAATTATTCCTTGGTTGGCTGCAAACTTTGCACGGACTCGAAATCGAACGGACAGTGAGCATCTGCTCGGAAGATCAAAATCGAAATGGACCCTATCGCGTACATTTTACGGCAACAGGCGGAGAAATTTGGCCCATAGGTCTGGTGCTACCTCTTTGAACAAGCATCGTCATCTTGCGCCAAGTCTTCATCTTTTCCCATCATCCCTTGCACTCCTAGGCAATCCTCCCAGTGATGGACTTGCCTTCTTTCGATGCGACCGGTGGTCATTTAGACCCGTGCTCCCTTATACGCGCGAATTATAAGGGAGCATAACCGTTTCTGCTCCAGGGCAGAAAGGGAGCTAATTCTTCAGCGAGTCAACCGTGATTGGCCAGGGAGAAAGCTCAGTAAATTCCGAAAAGGCACGTGTTCCTCTCGTTTCCATGGACACGGAAATGGCCGCCACTTCCGTCGAGCGCCAGTTGGCCATGCGGCAAGATTGACTGATTGTCTGCACCGCTGTTGCCGCACTCGGGGGAGCTGTTCAGCAAACGTGTGACTTCCCCCCACCCCACAACTTTTGTCCCGCAGCATGAACTGTCACGGTGGCTTGAACCTTGTGCGTCCCTGTATTTGTCCTGACGAGCGCACGCTTTGGCAACAGGCGGCCATTTTGTGGCAAGGCTCAACTCGGCCATCGGCAGCTCATCGCTGGACGATCTCGCTAAAATTGGATACGCACGCGAGGGAAACGTGAGAGGGCTCCCCCCCCCCCACAACCGGTTATGACACGGACAGGTTGAGATATTTTTTGTGAATGTACCTTATTTGCTGCTACAATCCTCAACTGGAAGGGGGCTATTTGGCCAGGCCGCCATTGCGAGATGGAGCCTTGCTGAGCTGTTTTCCACCTCCCACCCCCCCCCAACCCAACCTAACAAGGCCGCGTCCCCAGAGCAGTGACAAGAGACGGTGTCCCGTTCTCCCTCACGTGGAACGCAGCTCCATTTCGGGATGTAGACCAGTTCTGCTCCGTGTCAAAGGCCTGGTCACACACGGAGAGGCGAGCGGACCACGTGTCTCGAACAGTCACGTCGTCTCCCTGTGGCCCTCTCCAACCCCTCACCCCCACCCCCATCGCATCCCAAGAAAAAAACTGCAAAAAGATGGGTCGCAGCAAGGTCAAGTGAGATTTTGCAGCGCAGCTTGTGGGCTGAGAGAGAAAAGAGGCAGTGTTTTCTCCAGGTCCGGAAATGTATCTGGAAAATCGTGTCTCTGTCAGACACACCCACTAACCACGCTCTAAATCTAAAACCGAACGCTCTTTATAACCCCCAAGGCCATTTCAGTGTAGGCTACCTCCCTCTCTACTCACACAAGGCCTGAAGCCTGCCAACTAGGCCGTCTGTGGACAGGCTTCCTGACACAGTAAAGCACTCCACCATTAGCTACTTGATTTTTAAAAAAAAGTTTATTAGGTTTTAACAAAATTAAGGTGTAAAGTTTGTAAATATACTGATTTTTTTTTAAAAGAAAGAAACATTATTGAAGCAGGTGTCCCAGGTACTGAAGCCAACCATATTAAATAAGATGTGTACAGTGGGTAGTGTGTCCCTCTGGTCTTTTTTTTTCATCATGTTGACAATGGAGGGAGGATTTAATCAGGAGAACTGTCAGGGCCATGTATGCGAGCAGACATTCTCCTGTCCTCAAACTGGTACCACACGAGACAGTACTTGTTAACTGCTTTCACTCGGAATTAGGCAGTTTGACGGGGAATGGGAATTCACACAGGGAAAGGATTCCAGATCTAAACCCCGCCAATGACTTCCAGTTCGTCCTCAATGACTCATGCAGACTAGGTTCCCTTCCCAGGAAGAACGAGAGGTGGAGAGTTTGAGACCCCCTCAGAAACCCCTCTCTTTCCGATCAATGCTCGAAGCGACTCCAGAATTGAGGGAGTTCACTCCGGAGGGAGAGACCAGAGGAGCTATAGGAGTTTGGAAGCCATGTTGAGGATGTACAGGACATTGGTGATGCCATTTCTGGGGTTCTGGTGTGCAGTTCTGGTCACCTCATTATAGGTTGGATGTTCTTAAACTGGAGAGGATTCAGAAACGATTTACCACGATGGCGCTGGGAATGGAGGGTTGGAGTTATATAGTCATAGAGATGGACAGCACAGAAACAGACCCTTCGGTCCAACCCGTCCATGCCGACCCAGATATCTCAACCCAATCTAGTCCCACCTGCCAGCACCCGGCCCATATCCCTCCAAACCTTTCCTATTCATATACCCATCCAAATGCCTCTTAAATGTTGCAATTGTACCAGCCTCCACCACATCCTCTGGCAGCTCATTCCATACACGTACCACCCTCTGTGTGAAAACGTTGTCCCTTAGGTCTCTTTTATATCTTTCCCCTCTCACCCTAAACCTATGCCCTCTAGTTCTGGACTCCCCCACCCCA
>NC_057751.1:16197973-16201983 GCF_004010195.1 Chiloscyllium plagiosum | reverse complement strand
TCAAGATCCTGTTGTAATCTGAGGTAACTCTCTTCGCTGTCCACTACACCTCCAATTTTGGGGTCATCTGCAAACTTACTAACTGTATCTCTTATGCTCACATCCAAATCAAGGATGTTGCCAGGATTGGAGGGTTTGAGCTACAGGGAGAGGTTGAACAGGCTGGGGCTGTTTTCCCTGGAGTGTCGGAGGCTGAGGGGTAACCTTATAGAGGTTTAGAAAATCATGAGGGGGCACGGATAGGGTAAATAGACAAAGTCTTTTCCCCTGGGGTGGGTGAGTCCAGAACGAGAGGGGCATAGGTTTAGGGTGAGAGGGGAAAGATATAAAAGGGGCAACTTTTTCACGCAGAGGGTGGTGCGTGTATGGAATGAGCTGCCAGAGGAAGTGGTGGAGGCTGGTACAATTGCAACATTTAAGAGGCATTTGGATGGGTATATGAATAGGAAGGGTTTGGAGGGATATGGGCCGGGTGCTGGCAAACGGGACTGGATTAATTTAGGATATCTGGGTCAGCATGGACGAGTTGGACTGAAGGGTCTGTTTCCATGCTGTACATCTCCATGACTATTTATATCAATGACGGAAAGCAGTGGACCCAGCACCGATCCTTGTGGCACTCCACTGGCCACAGGCCTCCACTCTGAGAGCATCGAGGAAGTGCTGGACCATGTGGAAAGGTTTAGAGGGATATGGGCCAGGAGCAGGCTGGGGGGAACTAGTTTAATTTGGGGATTATGTTCAGCATGGGCTGGTTGGGCCGTGTGAAGGGTCTGTTTTCACGCTGGAAGTGACTCTCTGAGTCAAACCCAGCAGCAGGTCCGCTGACCGGATTCTGATTTCGATTCCCACATCTTCCAGCCTCGAAAGCCTTGGCCTTCCGAACACCACAGCGGGAACGAGGTCGAAAGACGTGTCAAATAACAACCCACACGTCCTCGGCAGTAATCCTCCCCCGAATTAACTCCTCAATCCGCAGAAGTGAACCTGGACACATGCTGTCCAGTCTGTCACTAAAGTCCAGCACCGTGGATAGGCATATGGAGGATAGTGGGCTGGTGTAGGTTAGGTGGGCTTGGATCGGCGCAACATCGAGGGCCGAAGGGCCTGTACTGCGCTGTATTCTTCTATGTTCTATGTGACTCTGACAGAGTTACCTCTGCTAACGGAGTTAACCTTCTCAATCACTGGGGAAAGGGGGGGGGGGGGGTAGGCCGCAGCGAGACCTTAACTAACTCAGGCAATAGCAGGTTGATTCACAAATGAACAATTGAGGTGTTTCTTTACAATCGCAGAGCTGGATAAACAAGGGGACATTTAATTCAATGCTCAGATGAGACCGTGTGACAACAGGGTTGCTGTCTGAGACTGGTAATGGGTAGCTTGTTCGGAGGGTTGGTGTTGGACTTGTTGGGCCGAAGGGCCTGTGTCCACGCTGTAGGGAATCTAATCTAAAAGCAATGACCGCCATTGGCTTGACGTCTGGCGAGACCTCACTTTTAACATTGCCATCCCTCGTCGTCACACAGCGCGTGCTCTCTGACCCTGGCTCGAGGAGACTCCGAAACCCTCCGGGGGTGTCAGTGACTTCCTTCCCTCCCCCAGTTTCCCCATCGGAGGCCGTGCCTTCGGCTGCTCACCTCCCTCTAAGCTGCTAGATCCATACCTTCGACCAAACCCATTGCCTCTGTCTCCCCAACCCACCACAGGCTTCGGGCCTAGTGTGGGGAAAGTGGGACCCATATCATTACTTGGGTCTCGGGATCAGCAGTCAGACAACTCGGCTATTGCCTCCCCTCATCGAGGTTTATAAAATCACGAGGGGGCATGGATAGGGTCAATAGACATCTTTTCCCTGGGGTTTGGGGAGTCCAGAACTAGAGGGGCATAGGTTTAGGGTGAGAGGGGAAAGATATAAAAGAGACCTAAGGGGCAACTTTTTCACACAGAGGGTGGTACGTGTATGGAATGAGCTGCCAGAGGATGTGGTGGAGGCTGGTACAATTGCAACATTTAAAAGGCATTTGGATGGGTATATGAATAGGAAGGGTTTGGAGGGATATGGGCCAGGTGCTGGCAGGTGGGACTAGATTGGGTTGGGATATCTGGGTCGGCATGGACGAGTTGGGCCGAAGGGTCTGTTTGCGTAGCCGTACGTCTCTGTGGCTCTCAGACTGTGGAATGAGATCAATTTCTAAAGGCTGTGAGGGGAAAGAGAGCGCGGGGAGTGCGGCGGCGAGATTGAGGGTCAGTCGTAGAGCACAGCAGGTTAGATGGGCAGAATGGCCAATCTTGCCCAAGTTCCCAGCTTCCTGTGAGTGCAGTCCAAAGAACTCCTTCCCCACGGAGTTGGGGGGGAGCATTTGTGTGAATTAATAAAAGGCACAGAAACCAGAGTCCAAAATGTTTTATTCCTTTCTGAGGGGTCAGGAACCCGGTAAACGTTGCCGAATGGACCAGATATCAACCATCGAAGGCGTCTTCCAATTCCACGTCACGGTTTCTTCATCCTTGGCGTAAGTTTTGCCTAGAGGGAAAACCGCAGGTGAGGGGGGCGGGTTCAGCGGTGAGGTGAGGTCGATGGTCAACCTATGATCCTATTCAATGCCCTCTATTCCTGCTCCTCTACCTCCAGCTCTGAGAGGAAAGGAGGCATTCCCCAGCAAGTAGGCTCAATCTGAAGGCAGAAAATCAACTTCAAATTCGGCTTGAGGTGGACATCAGGGAAAACCTTTTCTGGATTTCGCCAGATCAGCCAGTATCCCGCCCTGAACAGGTGGGATGGGGGGGGCAGGGTAGTTTTGGGTGGGGGGGGGAGAATCAAACCCAGTGAATCTCCTCTGCACCCCCTCCAGTGCCCGTCCATCCCTTCTCAAGTGTGGAGACCAAAACTGCACACAGTTCTCCAGGTGTGGCCTCACCAGCTCCCTGTACCATAACCTCCCTGCTTTTAAACTCCATCCCTCTAGCAATGGAGGACAGAGCTCCATCTGCCTTCCTCATTACCTGCCGTACCTGCAGGCCGTATATCTCTATGACCAGCCTTCCGAGATTCATGCACAAGGACACCCAGGTCCCTCTGCACAGCGGCGTGCCGCAAGTTCCTACTGTTCATGTTACTGTTACTCCTCCCAAGATGGATGACTCCACATTTATTCACATTGTACTCCATCTCCCCGACCTTTCCCCACTCACTTCAACTATCCTTTGCAAAGTTTCCCAGTCCTCAGAGCGACTGACGGGGTGCAGAAAGTCAGCTGGGAAAGTTCGGATCAGTATCGGATAAATCGGATCGAGTTAGACTGATGCACGGGACCGATCCCGACCCAGACGACGGCAGGGCTCGCTGCGGACGACACTTACCAGGACGCGGCTGGGGCAGTCCGGGGGGAACATCTCCGTCCTCCTGGCTTGCAACGCCGGTTCAGTTTCCCGGCTCGGCTGAAACAGCACAAGATGGCCAGTGTCAGGACGCCGCTGTGGGACACCCGCGCGCACGCACTTTCCGAGAGGGAACGCCACCCTCCCCCGGGAACATCGACAGCCCGCGGCTTTCGAGATGGGCAGGAGTTGGGGGGGGCGAGACTGGAGAAGCCGGAAATGTTGTCAGGAAGGTGGAGGATATGGGCTAAGGGGATTAGAGTGACGGCACGGTGGCTCAGTGGTTAGCACTGCTGCCACACAGCGCCAAGGACTCAGCCTCAGGGCGACTGTCTGTGTGGAGTTTGCACATTCTCCCCGTGTCTGCATGGGTTTCCTCCGGGTGCTCCAGTTTCCTCCCACAGTCCAAAGATGTGCAGGTTAGGGTGGATTGGCCATGTTAAATTACCCATAGTGCTCAGGGATGTGCAGGTTAGGGTGGATTGGCCATGTTAAATTACCCATAGTGCTCAGGGATGTGCAGGTTAGGGTGGATTGGCCGTGCTAAATTACTCATAGTGCTCAGGGATGTGCAGGTCAGGGTGGACTGGCCATGCTAAATTACCCATAGTGCTCAGGGATGTGCAGGT
>NC_057751.1:16195846-16197723 GCF_004010195.1 Chiloscyllium plagiosum | reverse complement strand
AGTGCCCAGGGATGTGCAGGTTAGGGTGGATTGGCCATGCTAAATTACCCATAGTGTTCAGGGATGTATAGGTTAGGGGTGGATTGGCCATGCTAAATTACCCATAGTGCCCAGGGATGTGCAGGTTAGGGTGGATTGGCCATGCTAAATTACCCACAGTGCCCAGGGATGTGCAGGATAGGTGCACCCGATGGGCAGGTGAAATTGAGGTACCTACATTCTGGAAGACGACAGCGTCAGCGGCCTCTCGTTTCCCTCCAGGACGCAGGTCGAAGGACCAGTGCTGTGCGGGCGACAGGCTCACAAAGATGGCGGACACCAGGAGAAGGAGAACCAGTGGCTTGGTTGCAGGCGACATCGTGAGTGGAGGGAGCGGACCTGCCGACCGGTAAAAACAAACGCCTCAGTGTGTCTCACGGTTTTTCTCTTCCCAACCACCGCCCCCGCTCAAAATGGCGGCTGGTGGTCATGAATCCGAAAATAAAGGCGGAACCGTTTCGCGACTCTGTTCCATCGTTCCCCTGAGCTGAGCGGAAACACTTTGAGGAAAGAAAAAGAGCTCGCTAACCCCGCCTGTTAAAGAAAAGTCTTTTCTTTAACAGGCGACCATCTTTGTTTGATTAAAACCGTCAGAATTTGAAGGGGCCCAAGTCAGGAGGGTGTGAGGGAATACTCCCCACTTGCCCTGGATGGGGGGGGGGTGGGGCAGCTCCAACCACACTCGAGAAGCTCGACACCATCCAGGGACAAAGCAGCCCCCCCCTCGATTGTCCCCACACCCACAAACCCCCACTCCCTCCACCCCCAGGCTCCTCAGACAGCACCTTCCAAACCCCACTTCCATTTAGAAGGACAAGGGGCAGCAGGTACATGGGAACACCACCCCCCTGGCGAGTTCCCCTCTGAGCCCCTCACTCAGAAATAAATCAGCCTTATTCCAACGAGTGATGGTGGGGATTGATACCTCAGCAGCGGCCGTCCCAATTCTCCGTCAATCTGCAAGCTGGGGTGAGATTTTACTCCAACATGCGTGTTGCCTAATCTTGCAACCCTTTAAGCGTTCAGCTACCTACACAGAAAGCGTTCCGACCTCCCTGAATCACGGACGCCTCCTGGCCGGACTATTCTGGAAAGGCAGGCAGTCGAGGATGGAACTGGAGCCGATGTATTTGCGGAGCGTTTTAATTTACAGAGGTGCACATTACAAGCTCAGATCTCCAAAGCCTCCTGTACTGGTCAAGAAGAATTTCCAGCCACAATTAACTTACGGTCATCACTGGATCGAACCTCGATAGAATGTTTTTCAGCCCTTCCTTTGTCGAGCTGACAGGGAGGCTACCTAAAACAGGCTGATCGCAATCCAGTTCCCCTCCACTCTCAGATGGAGCAGGAACTCCCACACACCAAGCTATTGCTCTGAGGGAAGACATCCCTCCTCACTCGACCCTCCACCCCTGTCTGAACATTTCAAAATGGTGCTCCCTGTGCCGAGGTTCAGCCTCCCAGCATGCACCTCCCCTCCCAGGATCGGATCTGTCTCGATAATGGATTGAAACACAACCTTTCCTCAAAACACGGACCCCCGCCCACCACCACCCTTGGTTGGTAAGGGGAGAAGGCAGGAGACTGGGGTTGAGAAATAACCATGGCCAAATTTACCACCTTAATGTTTCGAATGGTCTGACGCAAGTGGAGAGGGTTCGAACTGAGCAGTCACCTCACCCATGACTTTCAAACTCATAGCAAGACCTCTTGACCTACCCTTTGCAATAAGCTAACTTTCATGTTACTTAGAGTGGTACAGCACGGAAACAGACCCTTCGGTCCAATCCGTCCATGCTGACCCAGATATCCCAACCCAATCTAGTCCCACCTGC
>NC_057751.1:16191879-16195747 GCF_004010195.1 Chiloscyllium plagiosum | reverse complement strand
CGCTCCAGGGAAAACAGCCCCAGCCTGTTCAGCCTCTCCCTATAGTGTAGACCCTCCTTTTCTGCGCCCTTTCCAAGTTTCACATCTTACTCTGAGTCACACACACACGGAAACAGACCCTTCGGCCCAACCAATCCATGCCGACCGGAAGCCCAAACGAAACTGGCCCCATTTGCCTGTGCTTGGTCTGTTTGTGCATCAAGAAACCCAGCCCCCCCCTGCACCTCAGAATTCTGCAGTCCTTCTCCATTTCAACATGAATCTGTTCTCCCTCCCCACCACTTCCTGCTGGAGGAGACATCCCTCCACTTTCCCCCTCTGCTTGCCAACCCCCTTTGTTAACCAGACGGTCTCTCTCCCGACACAGTCTCTGACAGAACTCCCTTACCTTGCGAGAGCTGACGAGGAGACAGGCGCTGACTTTGGGATCAGGGGCCGTTTATATACAACACAGCCATTAAGAAGCCAGCAGGGCCCCTCCAAAGGATCACGCCAACAGCCATAATCCCCTCTGCAGGCACACCGCCAAATGAGTCAGGCAAAGATGGTCACATCTCTGTTCACTAATCCATCTCTGCAGGGGTGACTCACTTTGTCAAAGTGCCCAGCCTCAGAATTGACTCGAGGGGAGGGGGGGAAGGCTTTTAATTGCAAATGTTGGTCCAAAATGCTTTCTTCGCTAATGGGTGGAGGGGGAGTTTAATCGATGCATAATCGAGGTTGTCTCTACAATACAAACACATTAAACTGCGACCCTGCTGCGTAACTGAAAGTCATGGTGTTAAGCCTTCTGCCCTTCACAGAGATTTTCCGATTTAATTTTAAGATTTAATACCTGTTCATTTATCAATTTTCTGCCCACATCCACAAACACTTTGCTGTGACTGAAAACTCCCTCCCAGTTTTCCATACCAGGATATATTCTGGAGACATACAAGTTGCTCAATCGCCCTCTCGACTCTGGGTCCCCCACATCTTCAGAGTCCCAGGATTCTGACCCAGCGACACTGAAGGAACGGCCGATACATTTCCGAGTCGCGGACGGTGAGGGGCTCGGAGGGGAACTTGCGGGAGGGGGTCGTGTTCCCGTGTACCTGCTGCCCCTTGTCCTTCCCGATGGAAGTGGCCGTGGGGTTTGGAAGGTGCTGTCTGAGGAGCCTTGGTGAGTTGCTGCAGTGCGTCTTGTAGATGGTACCCACTGCTGCTACTGAGCGTCAGGGGGTGGGTGTTTGTGAGTGTGGGGACAACCGATTGAGCTGGGAGGGGCACCAGGACAGAAGAGGACACATAAATTCAGCATTAAGCCCTCCACCATAACAAGGGCCCACCATACCGAGTAATGCAGATATACTGTTGGCGGATTTGAATGCAGGCACTGATGGGAAGTGCTCCAACCAGTCTCAGAGAGCTCAGGGAATAAGTGCGGTCATTGCTTCGCTGTCAGGGTTGAATAATGGAACTAAACCTTCCCTGAAAGGCGTAGCGTCCCCACCTCTGGGCTAGAAGCCCCACTTGCCCTCTCGTGTCCCCGAAGAGGTTGACACGGAGGATAATTAGGAACCTGACTTCTCCTCCGCAGACCCTGCAAACATTTGGTGAGCTTTCCTCCCCCACACTTGACACTGCAACAAGGGGGCTTCTCGAGAACTGGCTCCTCCGCTGAGAGAAAAAAAAAATCGGCCGACGAGAGGATTAATACGACCCACTGCGAAATCCCCTGGCGTTTGCACAGCAACACCCCACAAGACGGACTCCAATGAATGCTTAACGCGCCCTGAGGCATCGCAGACACTGCGTAAAGCGCTTCGGAAGATGTGGTGCACGACAGATTGTGTTATACCCCCCCCCACCCCGCTCATTTTGCAACACGGGCGATTACTCCTTTAAAAAGCCATTCACGGGCTGGGCTCAGCACTTTCTCCCCATCCCCAGCCGTCACTTGAGGTGATCTGTCCACACAGACGGAAGGCACCTGGCTAACAGGGGAGTAGAGTGGGGTTGGTGGGGTTCTGGAACTCAGTGAGTGGGCGGAGTGGAAGAATCAGAACATATAAGCAGCATCTAGCTAACCCTTTGCATTACCGTAGCCTCCAGCTACAGGTCTGTGGCATTAGTGAAGTCAGCTTGTTTGTTAGCTGGCATCCTAAGTCTTAGGAGTCTAGAACCAGGCCATCACTTCACTTCCTCCCTGCGACCTTGCACCTTCCTGTCTTTCACAAATATCGTTAGGAGGCATTAATTAAAGCATCCACAAGCTCAGTTTAATGTAAATAGATGCGAGGCACTGCATTTTGGAAAGGCAGATTAGAGCCAGGACTTAATGATAAAGGTCCTAGGGAGTGTTGCTGAACAAAGAGACCTTGGAGTGCAGGTTCATAGCTCCTTGAAAGTGGAGTCGCAGGTAGATAGGATAGTGAAGGCGGCATTTGGTATGCTTTCCTTTATTGGTCAGAGTATTGAGTACAGGAGTTGGGAGGTCATTTTGCGGCTGTACAGGACATGGGTTAGGCCGCTGTTGGAATATTGCGTGCAATTCTGGTCTCCTTCCTATCGGAAGGATGTTGTGAAATGTGAAAGGGCTCAGAAAAGATTCCCAAACCTGTTTCCAGGGTTGGAGCTATAGGGAGAGGCTGAACAGGCTGGGGCTGTTTTCCCTGGAGTGTCGGAGGCTGAGGAGGAGACCTTATAGAGGTTTATAAAATCATGAGGGGGCATGGGTAGGGTAAATAGGCAAAGTCTTTTCTCTGGGGTGGGGGAGTCCAGAACGAGAGAGAAGGTTTGGAGGGATATGGGCCGGATGCTGGCAGGTTGGACTAGATTGGGTTGGGATATCTGGGTCAGCATGGATGGGTTGGACCGAAAGGTCTGTTTCCGTGCTGTACATCTCTACAACTCTCCTGTCCAGCTGCTGGCTGCTTGAGAAACAGAAAGCTTTAACCTCTGCCCATTTGGACTCCGCCAAACCCAGTTTTGTTTAAAAAAGATTCAATCGTGAAGGGGCATTTTGACAGGGTCAGTCACCCCTCTTCCAACTCCTCGAATCTCCCCTCAACCAGGGAAATTTCAAACTGGGAGGGTACATGCAGTCTCATGCTTAGGGGCTGACATTTAGGACTGCAACGAGAAATGTCTTCACTCAAGACTGCAAACACCTTGGAATTCTTTGCCCTGGACAGTTCCCCATTTCTTCCACACCAAAATTGCCCTGTTGAAGTGGGGAGAAGCTCCCCATCTTGAACTGGGGGTGGGTGTAGGGACCCCCACCCAGCACCCTGAGGAAGGGAGGCCCAGGATTCTGAACCCTGAAGGAACGGCTGATATATTTGAGAGTCGGGAACGGTGAGGGGTCCCCATGTAGCTGCTGCCCCTTGTCCTTAGAGAGGGAAGTAGCTGTAGGATGACTCAGCAGAGAAGGTGAATTCACACAGTGAAGGGACACAAACACATACGGGTGGCCAGCGATGGCCAGCCCACAAATATTCTTTAATTTAACGTAGCAATGTACAATCAGCACCAGCCTGCAGCAACATGACAGCAACGGTGTGCTGAAACTTCCCCTGGGGAGGGGAGGGAGACTTTCCTCCTTATTTCTCAACAGGTGAGGTGCACATGCTTGACGGAAAATAATGCCCCTCGTCGTCACCTACCCACAGGCCCGCCATAGCCTTCCCTCACCCAGCAGCCAGACCGGGGCTCAGTGGGGCAGCCCAACGTGCGCACCTCCGGGGGCTGACGCTAGCAACAGGTGCGGTGAGCTGTCCTGTTACCGGGGGGCATTGGGTAGACTCTGCACACTCGCTCCCCCCCCCTTCCCCAACACCATGCCGCCCCCCCCCGGAGGAGTCACTCTCGCCGTCCCCCCTCTCCC
>NC_057751.1:16187246-16190259 GCF_004010195.1 Chiloscyllium plagiosum | reverse complement strand
CGAAGCCCGGGGGGGGGGGGGGGGGGGCGGGCCTCACCTCCAGGTCTGTGCCGGCCAGCGTTGCCCCTCGGAGGTTGCAGTTCTTCAGCGTGGCGTTCTTCAGGGTGGCTACCCGCAGGTTGATGCCCGTCATCTGGCTGCCCTCCATGTCCACCCCCTTCAGGTTTGCGCCTGCAAAAAAACCCAACAGCGGGTTTTACCGACTCTGGGCACGCAGGGCAACGTTCCCCCACCACCTCCCTCCCCGATTCTCCTTCCAGCTCAATCTCCCTCCTCCTGGGCTTGCCAGACTTTGAGAGAGAGAGAGAGAGAGAGAGAGAGAGAGAGAGTGGGGGGCTCCGAATGGCCAGTGGTAGCTCAATACAGGAGTCCATCTTTATAACAATACCGTACAGGGTGTGGGGGGGGGGGGGGGATACTGCCTTCCATCTTTCCTCAATCTTCTAAGTTATGCTAGAAAACGCTCAGTACTGTACGTGTACACACAGTATTTCAATCGCTTGTGTCCCACAGGCAGCCTATATGAAAATTAAAGCACATGAAATCATGGGAAGGGTTAAAGCACGGAGACCACTGGCGATCTGTGGTCTGTGGAAGGCAGGATGGGATAACCATAGTGGGACACAATTAGCAGAGTAAGGTTAAGGCTGAAAGGTCACTGCGGCGAGATGAGAGAACACAGTTAGTAGAGCTAGTTTCCCTGTTAACTGTAGCAGAGGTGAGAACAAATATCCAATCGTGACATTAGGAAAATATTAAGTCGAGTCTGGAATGAAAGACCATTGTTGCTAAAGTTAGCACTAAATATCTAACATTAGAATAACACTAACTAGAATGCACAACTAAAGAGATAATGGGAACTAATATCACTGGTTTATTGTGTAGCTGGAGGGAGGGACTTTGATGAATATAGTTAGACACGCTGATAAGCGAACAGAAACATTAAAAAAAAAGGTATAAAGATCCACGGACCCTGAGAGGTTTGGGGGCATTCGAGAATCTGCTTTCTCAGTGTCACGGTTTTTTGTTGGAGGAACTCTCTGTGTCGCCTGGTGATTCTCTACATTTTCCCCACAACACCTATCAGAAGGATGCTGTGAAGGTTGAAAGGGCTCAGAAAAGACTTAAGGATGTTGGAGCGACAGGGAGAGACTGAACAGGCTGGGGCTGTTTTATCCCTGGAGCGCCGGAGGGTGAGGGGGTGACCTTAGAGAGGTTTATAAAATCACAATGGGGCATGGGTAGGGGAAATAGACCAAGTCTCTTCCCTGGGGTCAGGGAGTCCAGAACTAGAGGGGCATAGGTTTAGGGAGAGAGGGGTAAAGATATAAAGAGAGATCCAAGGGGCAACTTTTTCACACAGAGGGTGGTACGTGTATGGAATGAGCTGCCAGAGGAAGTGGTGGAGGCTGGTACAATTGCAACATTTAAGAGGCATTTGGATGGGTATATGAATAGGAAGGGTTTGGAGGGATATGGACCGGGTGCTGACAGGTGGGACTAGATTGGGTTGGGATATCTGGGTCAGCATGGACGGGTTGGATCGAAGGGTCTGTTTCCATGCTGTCCATCTCTCTGACTATCCGACAGAACCTAACTCTGACTTTAACACAGATTCCTATGGGTATCTGCGATTCACTTAAAGTTGTTACGGCCTGCTTTCCTTCATCGGACGGGCGATTGAGTACAAGAGTTGGCAGGTCAAAGTCTTATACCGTTGTATAAGACTTTGGTTCGGCCACATTTGGGAATACCATGTACAGTTCTGATCGCCACATTACCAAAAGGATGTGGACGTTTTGGAGAGGGTGCAGGGGAGGTTCACCAGGATGCTGCCTGGTATGGAGGGCGCTAGCTATGAAGAGAGGTTGAGGAGATTAGGATTATTTTCATTAGAATGACGGAGGGGGAAACCCAATTGAGGTCTACAAAATCATGAGAGGTGGATAGCAGGAGGCTGTTTCCCCAGAGTGGGGGGACTCAATTACTGGGGGTCATGGGTGAGAGGCAAGAGGGGAAATGTTTAAGGGAGATATTGTGTGGAAAGTTCTTTATGCAGAGGGTGGTGGGTGCCTGGAACACGTTGCCAGTGGAGGGTGGTAGAGGTGGGCACGATAGTGTCATTGAAGATGTATCCAGAGTGGGCAGGCAGCAGAGGGATACAGACCTTTAGAGAATAGGTGACGGGTTTAGATGGAGGAGCTGGATCGGCGCAGGAGGGCCGAAGGGCCCTGTGCTGGAACGTTCTTTGTTCTGTGTGTTTAACATTGGGGCTGCCAGAAGTGCAGCCACTTATTGTATATAACCTCCCAACTGTCCAGCCTGGCATTAAACCGGATCTCTTCAGCAAGGAAAGCTGGGAGGTTCTCCCTGGCTACCCTGAGCAACACTTAGCCACTGTCTGACGTGTCCATTTCTAATGGGGGACACAGTGCCACCCAACAGTTGCTGCCCTGTTGGCTCCTTCAACGCGGTCACGTCTCTGCTCGAGAAACACTCGGGACCTTCACCCACAGGTTGGTGGTGGTGGTGGTGGTGGTGGGGGGGGCGGGAAGGTGCTACACAAATGCGGAGGATGAACCGACTTACCCTCCAAGTTGGCTTTCAGGCCTGCGGGGTCTTCGAAGTTGCAGCCCTTCAGCGATGCCCCCTCGGCGTTACAGCACAGCATCTTCACCCCCTGGAGGTTGGCACCCTGGCAAACCAGAAAGGAAGAGCCCAGACATTAAGCCCCAGCACGCAGAAGAGAGTGGCTTTCAAACTGGCAATGTATAGGCATACAACAGGGAAACAGACTCTTCGGCCCAACCCGTCCATGCCAACCAGATAACCTAATCTAGCCCCACCTGCCAGCACCCAGCCCATATCCCTCCAAACCCTTCCTATTCATATACCCATCCAGATGCCTTTTAAATGCTGTCATTGTACCAGCCTCCACCACTTCCTCTGGCAGCTCATTCCATACACGTACCACCCTCTGTGTGAAAAGGTTGCCCCTTCGGTCTCTTTTATA
>NC_057751.1:16181554-16187089 GCF_004010195.1 Chiloscyllium plagiosum | reverse complement strand
CAATAAAGGAAAGCATACCAAACGCCTTCTTCACTATCCTATCTACCTGCAATTCCACATTCAAGGAGATATGATCCTGCACTCCAAGGTCTCTTTGTTCAGCAACACTCCCCAGGACCTTACCATTAAGTGTATAAGTCCTGCTAAGATTTGCTTTCCCAAAATGCAGCACCTCACATTTATCGGAATTAAACTCCATCTGCCACTCCTCAGCCCATCGGGTCCAGATCCCGTTGTAATCTGAGGTAACCCTCTTCGCTGGCCACCACACCATCAGTTTTGGCATCGTCTGCAAACTGACTAACCACACCCCCTCCGTTCGCACCCAAGTCATTTATATAAAATGAAAATAAGGTAGTGGACCCAGCACCGAACCTTGTGGCACACCACGGTGCACAGGCCTCCAGTGAAAACAACACTGCACAAGTACGTACTATTGCCCTGCTCCAACACGTTAGACACAATGACATTGTGCACTGGAATAGGGTGGAACGCTCTCAGGACAAAGTGGCTTGGGACTGAGATAAGGTGGGGTATCATCAGAGGGGTTCCAGATGCTCCAAATAGTAAGCAGATTTAAGACGGAGGTGGGCACAAAGTCCTGGACTCGAAACATTAACACTTTCTCTCTCTCTCTCTCCTTCCCCCACACAGACGCTGCTGAACCTGCCCCAATAACTTGTTTTCGCAGTCTCTCGGAGGTGGGGGTGGGGGAAAGAGAATGGGAGAGCAGGGCGGGAGAGCAATGTTGAGGTCAGCGATCGACGTTTGTCCTGAGTGGGGCAGCAAGGAGGGGGGAGGGGGCCTGAAAGGGCCGAACTGCCTGCCTCCCTCCCATTTTGTTTCTCTCCACGCATTTATTCCCAGGGCGGACTAAAAGTATTCAGGCCATCCCCAGCGAGAGAGAGAGAGACATTGAAAATTGGTGGATGATCCTGATGATCATGCAATCTCAGGGTCGCACTCCTGCTTTCCCTCTATCCGCCTTTATCCACATTTATCTCCCTCTTGAATACAGCGAAGGGACTGGCCCTCAGAGAAAGTTCTGAGAAAGAATTCCACCAGGGCCACAACTCTGACTGAAGACATTCTTTCCAAGCTCAGGCCTGAATGGCTTACCAGTTATTCTTAGTCCTAAACTTTCCCAACGTCAGGAACATCGTCCCCCCCTCACCACATCTCGCCTGCCCTATCCCATCAGGATTTTGCATCTGACTATGAGACATCCCTCCCGGATTCTTATAAATTCCAGTATAAGCAATTCATTGTTCAGAGAATCTCACCATCGCCCCCTTGACGTTCAATGGTGTTACCGTCACTGAATCCCCCCACCCCACTATCAACATCCTGGGGGTTACCATTGACCCGAAACTGAACTGGACCAGCCCCATATAAACACAGCGGCTACAAGAGCAGGTCAGAGGCTGGGAATCCTGCAGCGAGTAACTCCCCTCCTGACTCCCCCCAAAGCCTGTCCCCCACCATCGACAAGGCCCAAGTCAGGAGGGGGTGAGGGAATACTCCCCACTTGCCCTGGATGGGGAGGGGGGGTGGGGGCAGCTCCAACCACACTCGAGAACCATCCAGGGACAGAGAGGCCGCCCGCCCGGTTGGCGCCACACCTGCCCCTTTGAGCATTCACTCCGTCCGTGAAACTGCGAAAGAGGGAGAAAGGAGACTCACGTCGAGGGTGGCGCCAGACAGGTCTGCCCGCTCCAGGTTGGAGCTGCAGAGGTTGGCGTGACTCAAGTTACAGTTGCTCAGATTGGCCATCTTGAAGTTGATGTAACGGAGGTCCAGCCGCGACAGGTCGGTCCCGCGGAAATTCAGACCCTGGAGCGGACAGCAGGAATGGGACACGTTAGCTGGCAGAAGGGGGGGGGGAAACGCATTCCACAACCAGGAGACACACCGCACTTAACCCAGATCACAGAAACACCCTTCGGCCAGCGCTCTGAGCCTCCAGTGAGGAATTCTAAACCCAGTTACTCCCCTCTTCATGCGTCCCCCTTGTCAAAAGGTGCTGTGCAGAGGGACCTGGGTGTCCTTGTGCATGAATCTCGGAAGGTTGGTCGTAAAGATATACGGCCTGCAGGTACGGCAGGTAATGAGGAAGGCAGATGGAGCTCTGTCCTCCATTGCTAGAGGGATGGAGTTTAAAAGCAGGGGAGGTTATGGCACAGGGAGCTGGTGAGGCCACACCTGGAGAACTGTGTGCAGTTTTGGGCTCATTTGAGAAGGGATGGACGGGCACTGGAGGGGGATGATTCCGGAGTTGAGGGGTTCGGTTTATGAGGAGAGACGGAGTAGACTGGGACAATACTTGAAGAATGAGGGGGCATCTAATAGAAACATATAAAATTGTGAAGGGAATAGACAGGATTGAGGTCGAGAGAGTGTTTCCACTGGCCGGTGAAACTGGGACAAGAGGGTATAGTCTCCAAATGAGGAGGGGGGAGCAGATTGAGGAGGGACCTCTTCTCCCAGAGGGTTGGGAATCGGTGCAATGCAGTGGAAGCGGTCGAGGCTTCCTCAAGGAAATGTTTTTAACGCTGAGATCGACCATTTTTGGAACAGTGAAGGAATGAAGCGGGAAGAGGGCAAGAGCTGAGTCCATGAGAGAGATCAGCCATGTTGAAGGGCGGGGCAGGCTCGAAGGGGGTCAGACGGCCGACTCCTGCTCCTGATGCGAAAAACCACTGAAGTCCACATAATCTACATCCGCTGCTTAACCCTCCCGCACGCCTCCTCAAACCTGTTCACACCCCAGGAGAGGATTTGAAAAAAAACAACAACAGTCCAGGAACCCCACTCCCCACACCAAGAGGTGCCCAAATCCGGTCATCTACATCCGCTGCTTAACCCTCCCGCACGCCTCCTCAAACCTGTTCACACCCCAGGAGAGGATTTGAAAAAAAAACAACAACAGTCCAGGAACCCCACTCCCCACACCAAGAGGTGCCCAAATCCGGTCATGGAAAGCCGGAACAGCCCCCTCCCCGGTCACCTGGCAACGCAGCTCCGACTTGGTGGGCGTGGCCAGCAGGAAGCGGACAAACTCCTTCCGGGAGATGGGGGAATGGTCCTCGGCAGGCAGGGAGTTCTGGAACGGGAGCACAAGGCAAAAAGTGAGTTAGCTCGCTCAACCTGCGCCTGTCACAGCGGGGGGACTGCTGTGCAACGGGACGCGGCGTATCACCCCCACCCCCACGGGTTCAAGGGTCACTGAGGCGGCTCTTCAGCCCATCAGGAACAGGCCTGCTCCTCTGCAGCGGCAGCCGTCTCAATCCTAGGCGTTCGGAGCTGGCTATACCGAAATATGTACGTGTACACACACAAACACGGAGATGTGTGCACGCGCGCGCATGGTATAGCTCCAAGCACCGGAAAAGCCATTCAGCCCCTGAGTCGGCGTTGTCCGAACCCTTACCTTAATCAGCAACTCCAACTGTTCGATTAGCGAGTCTATTCCGAAGAACTTGGCTTCCTCGAGGACACCTGCAAGGGACAAGCGAGGCCCTTGTAAATTTCAACAAGAGCTTCTCACGAGCCCTTTAACCGCCCAGCAGAGATATCCGCCCCTGCTCAGACTGAGCGACCCGACCTTGTGGAAAACATTAGCACTGCTGTTTCCCTCAGAATTATTTCAGAACACAATCCCTGCACAGTGCGGAAGCAGGCCGTTCGGCCTGGCGTGTCAACACTGACAAGCAGCCCACCCACTCGCCCCCTATAGCCCTGTAACCCTGCATCCCCCACAGCTAATCCACCCAGCCTGGTAACTACAGTTTGGGGCGGGGGGGGGGGGGGGGAGTGGGGGGCACATCCACCCAAAAACCTGGACATCTTTGAACTGTGGGAGGAAACCGGAGCAAACACACACAGGCAGAACGCGCCACCTGGGGTTGGGGGGGGGAAGCAATCGAACACAGGTCCCTGGCACCGTGAGGCAGCAGTGCCAACCAGTCAGCCACTGCGTCGTGCCAGTTGCTTGGGTGTTGACATAACCCGTGCCCTCGGGCTGTTTCATCAGTGGTATGCCACAGACGCATTCCAGGAATTCTTCCTTCACCCTAACAGCACTCTATAGATTCACCAGACGACCACGAGATTGAGGTCAGCCACAAACCCATCGCTGAAAGGATTGCTTCATATACATTTTTTAAACATTCATCTGTGGGACTAGGGCGTCGTTGGCTGAGCCAGCATTGATAGCCCATCCCTATTTGCCCCCTTGAGAAGGTGGGGGTGAGCCACCATCTTGAACTCTGTGTGGTATAGGGACCCTCCCCACACAGCGCCCTCAGGGAGGGAGTCCCAGGATTCTGACCCAGCGACACTGAAGGAACGGCCGATATATTCCCGAGTCAGGACGCTGAGGGGCTCGGAGGGGAACTTGCAGGGGGGGGGTGGTGTTCCCATGTACCTGCTGCCCCTTGTCCTTCCTGCTGGAAGTGGCCGTGGAGGTTGGAAGGTAGTGTTGTTGGAGCTGCCCCCTCCATCCAGGGCAAGTGGGGAGTATTCCCTCACACCCTCCTGACTTGGGCCTTGTCGATGGTGGGGTCAGGCTCTGGACAGTGACCATGGTCTACTTTATCGAAAAGGATGAGGCTATTTCTTCGCGCCACTTGGACACAGACAAGCCACCCGAGAATGCAGTGTGACCAGCGCGTTCCCGGTCCCCGTTTCCCAGCTCACCCAGCAGGGACAGCCCCTCGTTAAACCATGACGCAGAGCTCCATCCGTTCCCGGTCCCCCGTTTCCCAGCTCACCCAGCAGGGACAGCCCCTCGTTAAACCATGACGCACAGCTCCATCCATTCCCGGTCCCCATTTCCCAGCTCACCCAGCAGGGACAGCCCCTCGTTAAACCCTAGCACTGAGCTCTGTATGTGCCCGGCCCCCGTTTCCCAGCTCACCCAGCAGGTTGAGACCCTTGTTGACGATGAGCTGGCCGTGCCGCAGGTAGTTCAGGATCGGCATGAAGTACTCGGGGCTGCGGTCGATGAGGAAGCCCCCCTGGTGGTCTCTCTTGTTGCCCCAGGCATCTTGTTGCAGATCCAGGCAGCCCGGAGGAGTGACACAAACACAAAAGGGAGAGAAAATGGTAAAGGGGGGTGGGGATGTCAGTGCGAGACGAGAGGGGTGGGGCTATCCCGCGGCATGCCAGCGAGCTACGCCCCACCTTCCCCCCCCCCTCCCCCCCTCCCGAGTAACACGGGGGTACTCACCTTTATCACTGAACATGTGAGCAAGCATACTCTCTGGCTCCTTATTTACTAAAGTGCTCCTGCGGAAGACAAGACATCCATCGCAACGTTAGTGTCCAGGGCGGCCAAACCAATGCAGCCAGCCTGGGGCTGCTCCACAAGGCGTCAGACACACCAGACCTGCTGGAAACTACTGGGACAGGGAGAGAAGCTCCCTCAGCCAACACTCCCCAGGACAGGGACAGCACGGGGTTAGATACAGAGTAAAGCTCCCTCTACACTGTCCCCCCCCAAAAAACCCCCCGCAGGGGAGGGACAGCACGGGG
>NC_057751.1:16179306-16181104 GCF_004010195.1 Chiloscyllium plagiosum | reverse complement strand
GGGGTTAGATACAGAGTAAAGCTCCTTCAGCACTGTCCCCCATCAAACACTCCCAGGACAGGGACAGCACGGGGTTAGATACAGAGTAAAGCTCTCTCTACACAGTCCCCCATCAAACACCCCCAGGACAGGGACAGCACGGGGTTAGATACAGAGTAAAGCTCTCTCTACACAGTCCCCCATCAAACACCCCCAGGACAGGGACAGCACAGGGCTGTAATGTCGACGGATAGCGAGGTGACTCAAGTGACCGTACTTTGAAGGAGGGGACGGCAGTATTTGAAAACGGGCACAGACTATGCCGGTGACATTTTCAAATCTGACTGGGTGCCAGCAACCAGGGGAATCCGGGCTGAGACGCACAAGGTACCCGTGGGCACACTAACCAGGCCCTGCCCTGCCCGCCGGCTGAACATCCCTACCGTGTGGTGGTGAAATACTGCCCTCCAACATTTAGTGTTATCCAGTCAGCGCACGTGCCTGATTTGGTCTCTGAGCTTTTCTGCTGTCCCTCTGGGTCTGCCCGGAGTCAGTGGAGGGGGGAAGGGAGAAAAAAAAGGAGAGAGAGAGAGAGAGAGAGAGAGAGAGGAGGGGGAACAAATCAATGTCCTGAACCAATTTCTCCACCGGTCGCCATGGCACGGTGACTCGCAGTCCTCTTGCACCTTCAACAACACGATGACGACCCCCCCCCCGTGAAGCCCCCGTCCACCCCCCCCGCCAGCCAGAATGACAGGTCAGGCCAGAAACCCTGCCCTCCCTTCTCAGCAGCGTCTCCTGGTTGTCCAGGGGAAAGCCACGGCTGACCTGAACACCACCCCACGAACACAGCTCCTCACTGAGAGGACGCAGCGACGCTGACTCCCCAACAGGCCTGGAGCCGATTTATGGCAGAGATGAGAGGTGCCCGCTAAGCAAGGGTTACGCAGGAATGTGACACTCCAATTCTGCGCGTGTCGCTCAGGGCAACGATCGATTCAATTCGGAAACTTAAAAAAAAAGAGACTTTGCAGAAACGTTGGAAGGGAGGAGACTCGGTATCGCATACCCACCTATGAAGGGCTCGCCTTCGGATACGTACAGTACGTCGTCATCTCTGGTCAAAGAGAAACGTGCAAAGGATCAGTAACTCTCATCTCGCAAACTTCCGCGAACTCATCTGACCAATCACAGGCCAACATCGGCAGGGGGCTGAACTTTCACCTCCCCGAGCTGCGGTCAGGCAGGCTGAATGAGCCAACGGCTCGCTGCATTTAGATAGACACTTCCCCGTACTCCGGAGCCTGTCGCTCTGCGAGGCGGCGGGCGCAGCAGGCGGGCACGGGTTGAACTGGACAGCCACTTCACCCCGGCATCTCTGGCCTAACCCCCCTCCCCTCAGCGACTGGCCCGGCTTCTGCATTGGAGTAGCCCCTGCTCCGAGATAGAGCCAGGAGCCAAGAAACTGCGTCGGTCAACATCAACCGCCAGCAACTGACCGCGCACAGAGGGAGGAGGGAGACGAGATTTAACACAGAGGGGTGGGGGGAATTTTGGAGGAAGTGTTAACCTGCCCCAAATCACAGCGCCGGGAACGGCAGCCCGGGTGGGAGGGAGGGAAAGACTGGGAAACCAACAGGCTCCACCAGAGAGAAAGGGAAGAGAGAGAGGGGGACGCACCGGATGAGAGCGATGTCATCGATGAGACCACCCTTGCCATTGTAGAGGTGAGACGCTTTGATACTGAGCTTATTGCTGGCAACTGACAACAGGTCGGAGAGAGCTCCATACACCGCGACGACCTGCCAGGAAAACCACA
>NC_057751.1:16176747-16178806 GCF_004010195.1 Chiloscyllium plagiosum | reverse complement strand
TTTGGGGGGGGGGTCTCCTTATCTGAGGAAGGACGTACTGGCGATGGAGGGAGGGCAAACGATGGCTTTCCCATTCTGGGACCGATGGATGGAGAGAGACCGGATCGGGTTAGTATCATAATCCCCGGGAGGTTGGAACAATGGGGGAGGAGGGAGAGCTTATAGAAACCTGTCGAGCTCTAGCAGGGAGCAGACAGGGTAAAGGAAGTTCCTGATGACCCAGGGAGGGGGAGTCATCAACCAGGGGCTCACAGTATCAGGACAGGACTGAGACGGGGAGAGCTGTCTTCACCCAGAGAGTGGGGGGAGAGAGAGACTGTGGGACCGCAGAAAGCGGTCAGGGGAAAACATGAAAAGTTTTCACTGAAATATTAGATAAAGTTCTCCAGTGAAAGTGGGGAAACAGGGGAGTGAGCTCCGATGACCAGCCCGTGATGCTATTGGATGGCGGAGCAGGTTAGAAGGGTCGAATGTGCTCCCGTAAATCCGATGTTTCAAGCTCGATGCTGATTCCGGATCCGAAGGGAAGGTCGGTTTCGGAAATCTTCCCTCGCCCACAACCAATCCCTCGGGAGATCGGCCATTTTGGAGGCTGTTTGTGGAGATTGTTATGGGGCAGGGGGCGGGGGGAATGGGGGGAATGGGGGCTGGTGGGTAACTAGCAGTTGACACAGAGCGCGTTGGCCGGCCTGGTTGGACCGGGACACGGGGTCCGTCCCGTGAGGGAGCATGAGTCCTTCAGCACCCATCAGCCCGAGCGGTTGGCCAACGTCTCTGAGGGCGCAGGAGCACAAAGAGAGAGGGAGAGAGAGAGAGACAGGAGCTCCTGGGAACGTTGATCTGTGCTCTGTCTGTGTTTTCTCCCATGCCAGGATTTACGGGAACAGGGACCAACACGACGAGTTCAACAATTCCATCCGGACCTTGTTCCTCTCCTTCAACTTACTGATGGACAGGCGGCTGGAGGAATCACTCAAGATTAAGGTGTCGCTGACTGAGGGAGGGGAGAACGGTGCTACACTCACAGCTCCCTCTCACTCCCGCTGAGAACTCCCACCCAGTGCTCCCCTGGGGAAGCCTTCTCACTTGGCATTGTTCACCAAGGGGTTAGATACAGAGTAAAGCTCTCTCTACACTGTCCCCCATCAAACACTCCCAGGACAGGAACAGCACAGGGTTAGATACAGAGTAAAGCTCACTCTACAACTCCAGAGAAAACAGCCCCGGCCTATTCAGCCTCTCCCTGTCGCTTAAACCCCTCCACCCGTAGAAGGGGAGATACCACGGGTGTATGGTTGCCGTGGAGACGCAGAGGGTTTGGTTAGTCCGCTGATCCAATTGAACCGGGCCCGGGGAAGACGTGATGATCGATCACCTCTGCCCCCACCCCGATCTCATCGCTCAGGGTGTCCTCCACCGCACTTGCCCGTTCACAGGTGAGATGCCCGTGCCCGGTGCTGCCTGGCACAGTCAAATAGCACCGCAGATCTCCAGTCCATTGCGGCGCACTCACGGGCAGGCGGTCGATCCACGGTCCGGCCTAGCCTGCCTTCAACCCCCCCCCCAAAACCGAACACAACGTTCCCAAAACATTAAACATCCGACATGGCAGCCCAGCGTGGTTCAGTCTCAAGGCAGACTTGCATTGACGTGGCGCCTGCACCGCCTTGACCTCAGCAGGGGAGGAGAAGGGCGCAAATGCCCGGGGAGGTGGGTGGGGGAGAAAAACGGGGCACAGGGCTGGGTGGGCACCGACACCCCTCGTCCCCCCCAGCTCCAGCCCCCACCCCTGGCCCTCTGCCCGGGAGGTGAGGTCACCCCAGTTGAACAGCCGGCCTGAGAAGGGACGGGTGTTGGCTCGGAGACTCTCCGTCAGCGCTGTGAAGACCCTCCAACTCTCCTGGGCAGGGGGGAGGGACGATGTCCCATCTCCCCCAACACCCCTGAGAAACAGGGCACGCACCGACAGGAATAAGGATTGAGAGGTGGGGGGTGGGGGGGGTCTCTGGGAAAGTTAGCCCCGGGCAGGATGGGATTTGGTGGATAAAATATCAAGGGC
>NC_057751.1:16163752-16176448 GCF_004010195.1 Chiloscyllium plagiosum | reverse complement strand
ATCAAGGAGTTGGGGAGATTTTCATGGACTGGAGAGGGGGGAAATGAAATATCAAAGTTTTGGGGAGAGTATCAGAGACTGGGGAGGAATCAAATTCAAAGACTTGAGGGCAGGGTACAGAACCGAAGAGTTGAACGGCAGGGTTTGGTCGGGGAGGGAAGGCTGTGAGAGTCGACAGCGAACAGATCCTGTGTCCCCAGGAACATGACGAAGAGAGAGAGAGAGGGAGAGAGTCACTTACATCGTCAAACAGGGAGCCGACATTAGCCGTGAGCAACAGGATATCCATGAGAGGTTGCCGCTGGCGTGAGGGTGGCGGGGGGGGGGGTTCCTATCAACTCCCCAAGTTAATGGCCCAGGAACTCCTGCACCTCAGCTAGAAGAGCTTTCTGTCGATTCTGGAATGTGGATTTTCTCTCTCTCTTCTCCTTCCAGTTGTAAACCAGCTCCACCCCCACACAACACAGCTCCCCTCCCCTCCCCTCTACCCCTTTTCTCTTTTTTTTCACAACATCCCTCACACTTCCTGTTGTTCATAGCAGCAGCTACTCTCCGATCACTTTCACTCCCAACGGTCAGAGCCAGAGAGAGAGAGAGAGAGAGAGAGAGAAATTAGCCACCGTTTGAGAAAATTGACCAGGGTGAAGGTGAGGCTGGAATCGACGAGGGTTTCCCCAGGCAGGGTGGTGTGGTCTTGCATTGATATAGACACTTGCCCCTCCCTTCCCTCCCACCGATGTGGCTTCTCAAAAGGGTTCTCTCCCCCCCCACTTCCCTCCCACATGTTGCAGCTGTACAGGACATTGGTTAGGCCACTGTTGGAATATTGTGTGCAATTCTGGTCTCCTTCCTATCGGAAGGATGTTGTGAAACTTGAAAGGGCTCAGAAAAGATATACAAGGACGGTGGAGGGTTTGAGCTATAGGGAGAGGCTGAACAGGCTGGGGCTGTTTTCCCTGGAGTGTCATAGGCTGAGGGGTGACCTTATAGAGGATTATAAAATCAGGAGGGGGCATGGATAGGATAAATAGACAAATCTTTTCCCTGGGGTGGGGGAGTCCAGAACTCGAGGGCATAGGTTTAGGGTGAGAGGGGAAAGATATAAAAGACACCTAAGGGGCAACTTTTTCACACTGAGGGTGGTACGTGTATGGAATGAGCTGCCAGAGGAAGTGGTGGAGGCTGGAACAATTACAACATTTAAGAGGCATTTGGATGGGTATATGAATAGGAAGGGTTTGGAGGGATATGGGCCGGGTGCTGGCAGGTGGGACCAGATTGGGTTGGGATATCTGGGTCGGCATGGACGGGTTGGGCCGAAGGGTCTGTTTCCGTGCTGGACATCTCTATGACTATATAACTTGGCACCAACCTCGTGACTGGCCCCTCTTCCTTCCCACCTTACCCTTCTTTCTGACCTATCATGATCACCACCTCCCCCATGCCTTCATCTACCTAGCTCCCTATACCCCCTGCCAAGCCCAACCCCACTCCCCCCGCCTCGGGCTCCCCCACATTCCCGATGAAGAGCCTATGCCCGATGGGTCGACTCGCCTGCTCCTCCGATGCTGCCTGACCTGCTGTGCTTTCCCAGCGCCCACACCTTTGCCTAAGATCCCCACCGGAGGGGGGGGGTTTCGGATGAGGGTCTGGATAGCCTGACAATTCCGTAGGAGCTGGGTCAATCCGAGCCAGGAGAAAGCCATTGACCCCTGCCCTGGCTCCCTCGGGAATCAATATTAGAATTGGAGCGTTGTTTTCGAACCAGACAATGTGAATTTTCGGAAAAAAAAGAGGAGGGACACAGGGAGGAACCAGGGTGAGGTGGCGGCCATTTTGTCCCGTTAAAATCTGTTCCATCTTTCAGCCTGACCCTGGCTGTCTCAATGCCACGCTCCCATTCTCTCCCCCCACCCCTAGCTCTCCTCATCTACCCTCAGTCACACAGCATGGAAACAGACCCTTCGGCCCAACCAGTCCGTGCTGACCGTAATCCCCAAACTCAGCCAGTCCCACCTGCCTGCTCCTGGCCCCTATCCCTCCAAACCTTTCCTATCCATGGACTTATCCAGGTGTCTTTTCAACCTTGTAACTGTACCTGCATCTACCACTTCCTCAGGAAGTTCATTCCACACGCAAACCCCGCCCTGTCAAAGAAAACACCCCTCACGTCCATTTTAAATCTCTCACCCTAAACATGTGCCCCACCCAAGTCTTGAAATCTCCCATCCTGGGGGGGGGAAGGGGGAAGAAAACACATGCCTGTCCCGTGCACGTACCTGCCCAAAATTTGTTTTGGGTGTCAGACCTGCCCCCAGCCACTTTCTCCGACGGCCCATTCCATATTGGCCCCTCAATGTCGTACGGATGGGGGTGGGGGGGGAAAAAGGAGAGAGAAATGTCCTGGCCTCTCCTCCCAACCCTCCCTTCCCAGCAGCAGCCTGGTCATCCCCTTCTGAACCCTCTCCGCCACCTTGAAACGTGGAATTGGAAATTCCTCTCCGAGCCTGTCCCAGTGGGGTCCGCTTGCGTCGGAATGCCACGCGACCATATCGCTTGTGTTCTTGACGATATTCAGTGACTTGGCCTCCTGTAGGAGAGGCGGCCATAGGTTGACTGGACCCTCTGAGTAGGAGAATGCTCCCCCCCCCCCCTGGTTCTGGACTCTTTCCCCCTATTCCCCCACCCTCCACATACAGACCGACCGACCTAAGCAACTAGGCAAGACATTCGAAGGCAAAAAAAAAACTTTATACAGAGTGAAAAGGCAAGATTACAACAGTGGATAGGATCACTGCATCACATTAAAACCAGCAACTCCAATACAAAAAAAACTCGAACTGAAGTTTGCCAGTCACCGTAAATCAGCATGTTGTGTTAAAGTTTACAAACAAGACTAAAATAAGTTATCTGTTACAGCACATTTACAATTCGCCTGATTATATAAAAATTCTTGAGCTTTCTTTTTTGCTTTTTAACCAAGTGTTCCAACCACCACTCGCAAAAAGGTGGGACAATTTCATCATCGATTCAATATGGCCGCCCCCCCCCCCACTTCAGTCAGAAATCAGTGTCAAAACGTTCACTCAGTCCCTGGAGACTGATGCTTCCGCACCCTGGGTAAAACACCAGTTATTTCCTGTTGAGCCCTGCTCTCCAGTCGCACTGCTGAGCAGCACCGCACCCTCTACACCATCAGTGGAGAATGGTCAGCGTGCCAACTTGGGTGGGACTGTGCTGGCCGTGGGGTGGGGAGAAGGGGGCGCACGGTCTCCCTCGAACCCAGTCTCGGGTCAAGCGGTGACTGCGTCGCCCTCAAAAGCAGACGCCGCAAGGAAGGACAGGAGAATCGGTCAGTTCGTTCGGGTCAAGTAGGACTCCGCGACTAAGTAAAACACCTTCCAGGCCAACGCGGCACGGTCTGTCGGAGAGAAACAGAGCTCCGAATTGATCGTCTTTCTACGCACAATCGCACGGTTAAGCACGGCTTGGAACAGAGGGGAGAAAGGAACCACTTACTGCATGACTTTGCACCTCTTTACAAGTCTCGGTGGGGGGGGAAGAAAGCACCCTGAAATCTGACTGATTAACCAATACTGTCCAAACACAAAAAGCAGCAAATTGCAGATCCAGGGAGCTCTCTCTCGAGGAGTGTGCTTCACGCACTCAGGAGAACCCGTTTAAATTGTAAGCGCCCTTCTCTGGTCTCTGCTCCCTTTCAGCAGCAAAAGCCAGGAGACCCCCCCCCCCGCCACCTTTTCGAAATGTTGTCAAGGAGACAGACAGAGAGAGGCTTGAGTTTTTCAGCTGTCTCAGAGTAACCTGGAGGAAAATCAGTGGACAGGCGATGGGACTGTCCCTCCGCAGCCTGGGACACACACACACACACACAACCGCGCTGAGGAAACGATGTGAAGAGGGAATGGTGGAGTTTAAAAGGAATGATCAGTGGTGGGGGCAGGTTCAAGAGCCTTTCTGTAGTCGTGTGCTCTCTCTCGCTCTGCAAACACACGACCTGGTGTTCTGTTTTTTTTTTAAAAAAGGGGAGAGCTCAAAACCCACTCTGTTCAAAGTTCGCTGTCTCTGAACCTCTGGCAGGGAGTGGAGGAGGGGACTCTCACCCACATCACCTGGGCAGAAATAAGTGTGGGGCATTCGTGAGGGGAAACCAGTTTGCAACCGCCCGTCAACGCGAGGTTTGTGGTGTTGAGGCTCACAGAGCCTCTGCCTTCTCCATGCTGCTGAGAGTGAGAGAGAGAGAGAGACAGACAGACGGGGAGCGTGAGAGCCACTGCACACTGCCAATGGGTTGCAAACCGACCATGTCCTTTTGTAGAGATGAAGACGAGGGTGGTGGGGAGGTGGTTGGCACCAAGTGGAGGGGTGGGATGGTGGGGAGTGGTTGTTCCAGTCCACAAGTCACATGATCTCGCAGCAGGAGTTCTGTTTCCGAGCCTGTCGGGAAGAACAGAGAGAGAGAGAGCCGTCAGGAAAGCAGCGTCGGACCGAGACCGTCCAACAGGATCGGAGGATCCCGACCGCGTGGGAACAGGCCCTTCAGCCCAACAAATCCACACCAATCCTCAGAGAGTAACCCACATACACACACACACTCCCCCTTATCCTATTGACCAATATTTACCCCTGACGAATGCGCCCAAACCTGCACATCCCTGAACACTATGGGTAATTTAGCACGGCCAATCCACCCTAACCTGCACATCTTTGGAATTGAGGGGGGAAACTGGAGTACCCGGAGGAAACCCACACAGACACGGGGAGTGAATGTGCAAACGCCACACAGACACAGTCGCCAGAGACTGGGATCGAACCCGGGTCCCTGGCACTGTGAAACAGCCGTGCTAACCACTGAGCTGCCAGCATGCCCCCGCCACCCCCCCTAACCCTAACCGTTACCATCCGCTCTCCCACTATCCCGGCCCAGCGTTCAGCGTCACTCAGCACCCTCCCTTCCCTCCTGTTGGCCTGAGTGCAGCGGTCGAGCAGCTCAGCGCTGGTTTCCCGCGGTCCGAGCAGTGAGCCACGCTTACCGTCTTGTAAAAAGCTTTCGACTGGGTGCCCAGAACCTCCGACTTGGAGACCAGGTCGTCCAGTTTCTCCCCCCGTTCCAGCAGCGATTCCATCGTGTTGTGCTGAAGGGAGAACGGGGCACCGTCATTCTACACACCAGACCCTGGCACCATGTCTCTGGGCACCCCGCCCCCCCCCGCATAGACGCGTGGAAGAGTCCACCTGTGCAGACCCTTCTCATTTAAAGGTTAAATTTAAGGGGTTGACTGTTTGACAGATACAGTCAGTCCTGCTGTTATATTACACTTTGCGCGTGCGATCCCGCGTTGGAAGAACACAGTGTAACAGCCGCACCCATTATACTAATGGGCTGAATCGTGACCAGTGCACGTTTTAACAGGATCGTGTTGGAGGAACAAGTCGCCAATCGACTTCGGATTGCGGGAGGAAACCGGAGCACCCGGAGGAAACCCACGCAGACAAGGGGAGCAGTGTGCAAACTCCACACAGACAGTCGCCCCAGGGTGGAATCGAACCCCCGGGTTCCCTGGTGCTGAGAGGCTGCAGTGCTAACCACTGAGCCTCTCAGCACCCATATGGGTACAGATCAATGACTGAAAAAAAGAGAGGTCCCAAAAGAGTATACTACATTAATTGAGAGAGAGAGCAAGAGCAGGAGAGAACTGGCTTCAGACGCACTGCAGCAACTCAGACAGCACCTTCCAAACCCCACGGTCACTTCCATCTTGAAGGACAAAGGGGAGCAGGTACATGGGAACACCCCCCTCCCCCCCCTGCAAGTGCCCCTCACCGTCCCGACTCGGAAATATATCGGCCGTTCCTTCAGTGTCACTGGGTCAGAATCCCGGGCCTGCCTCCCTCAGGGCGCTGTGTGGGGGGGCCCCTCCACCCCGCACGGTTCAAGAAGACAGCTCAGCCCCATCTTCTCTAAGGGGGCAATTAGGGAGGAAAAACGGAGCAAATCATTAACCGATAGGTCGCAGTTTAAGCAGCAAAACCGATCAGGAGTGAGGAGAACTCAGGAGTGGGGAGGCTGTGGAATTCTCTGCCAGAGGGAGTGGGTTGACACAAAAGCAGCGATGCTTTCAGAGGAGACACCGACGTGGCTCTTGGGGGGGGGGGGGGGGGGGGGGGGGGCTGAAGAGATCGGGGCGAGGGCAGGATGAGGGTGTTGGGATGAAACAATAAGCTCAACCATCATGGAAGGCGGAACAGCAGTCCATGATGCAAAATCAAAGCACTCAATGCTTCATCTGAAGTGGAAAAAAAATCATACCACACCAGGTTATAGTCCAACAGGTTTATTTGGAAGCACTAGCTTTCGGAGCGACGCTCCTTCATCAGGGAGCTCGTGGGGCAGGATCATAGGACACAGAATTTATAGTAAAAGTTTACAGTGTGATGTAACCAAAATTATATATTGAAAAGGACCCGGATTGTTTGTTAAGTCTTTCACCTTTGAGAATGACTGTGTTGGTTTGAGGTCTTTCACGTGTAAATCGCAGAACCTTTTTTTTTTTAAATATATATAAAGTTACATTCTCAATGGAGTTTGCACATTGCCCCCGTGACTGCGTGGGTTTCCTCCCACAGTCCAAAATATGCGCCGGTTAGGGTGAATTGGCCGTGTTAAATTGCCCGGAGTGTTAGGTGAAGGGGTAAATGTCGGGGAATGCGCTTCAGTGGGTCGGTGTGGACTTGTTGGGCCTGCTTCCACACTAATCTTAAAAAAAACAAAGTGAACTTTAACAATTGGGGTGATGTCGGACCAGATAAGGCATTTGCTTCCCTGTGTGAGACTGTCTGTGCCACAATGGTCAGACTGATGCTCATCTAAACAAAAAAAAAACCCACAGATTTAGAGAATCTTACACGGATTTGTGCGGTTTTTGAGCCAAGTATGAAGCAAAGCAAAGAGGAGAGACTTAACGATATATTTTTCAATATATAATTTCAGTCACATCACACTGTAAACTTTTGCTGTAAATTCTGTGTCTCATGATCTTACTCTCCACAACCACCTGACGAAGGAGCAGCGCCAGTGTTTCCAAAGAAACCTGTGGGATGATAACCCGGAGTTGAGAGATTTTTAAAAATTTTATCCACCCCAGTGTCTCCAAATCATCTGAAGGGCGTATCAACGGACACCCTGAAAGCAGCACTCTTGCGGCTCGAACCGTAACGCGCTCCAGCTCTTACCAGGATCACTTTCGTTTCGTCCAACTCGGCCTGTACTTTGCACATGGCGTCTGCTTCACGGGGGTTCTGAGGGCACACAGACCAGACAGACGCGTTTAGGAGGAGTCGTCCAAGCTCAGCATTGGGAACCCACCGCCTGCGTCCTCCAGCAGGGAGCGGGGGAGGGGGGGGAGCGAGCCGCAGCACAGCAGCTGGGGGTTAAGGGCAGACCAAGCCGGAGTCGGAAACGCAGCCGGGCTGCCTGAAGAGGCAGGGTTAGCTGCGGCCTTCGGACGTGTCAACGGCAGGGAGGGAAGGCCCACTCAGGCACCGGGCAGTGCCCCGACCTCTCTGAGCTGGCTCCGTGACAGGGGCTGGCAGGTCGGAGGGAGCGCCAGCAGGGACGAGCTGGGCAGAACGGCCTCCCCCTCGCGCGCGGGCTGCAAAGCCGGGGGCCTTGCCGCGCTGGCCCTCTTGGTCACGGAGCAACCGACGTTAGGGCGGATAGAACTCTCGGGAGAGAGGAGGCCACTCCTCCAGCTGTCCAAGACCAGTGGGTCACAGCCGGCCATGCCACAGCTGAACAGCAGGGGGCAGCCCACACACACTTGCTCTCTGACAAGGGAGGGACAGATGGAAGTGGCTGTGTCAGGGGTGGGCAGGTGGGGCCAGCGCTAACCCAACACGGGCGTGTTTCCGCAGTGCGACGCCAGTACCTGGTAGCGGGCGAGGTGGGCGTCGAGGCCTGTGTAGCGAATCACGTTCGGGGAACCTGAGGGCCACTCGTTACTATCCACCTGTCTGGAGAATTCCTCGAGCACCTGCGGGGGGGGGGGGGAGACAGACAGACAGACAGACAGACAGAGAGACAGACAGACAGAGACAGAGAGACAGACAGAGAGACAGACAGAGAGACAGACAGAGAGACAGACGGGTTAGCAACGTTAGAGCCCAGGACCTCAGAGGTTTCCTTTTAAAGAGCAGCACGGCCTTTCGGGCAGCGCTCTCGATAATATTAGGGGCACCATTCAGACAGGGCTCTTGGCTCCTTGTGCCCAGGTGCTTCCTTCTATGGTTGCCCTGGGCAACCGGCTGCAGCCATCTTGGAGAGACTGAAGGACTTCACCCCCACCCCTCAAATCGAAGGATGGAACAGGGTGGCGGGGCCGAATAGCCACTGCCTGTTCTCAGTCAGCATTTCTCCCCCCTCTCCCCCCTACCGGGGCAGGGAGGGGAAGAGAGTGAATCCTTCCTGTATCTCCCGTGTCAAGCTCTGGATGAATTCGATCGGCCATTTTAAACTTCTTTATTAAAACCTAGATTTCTTTTGTTTGTGCAAATATATTTATTAGCAAATTGTTTTAGCTTTACAAATATAAAATTATTGAAAATACAACAAATATCAGTACAATAAAAAGCAAAAGCTCCCAAACCCAGGAACAGGATTAACTCAGCAGACCCCCTCCAGGGCCCAGGGCTTGACAAATCTAACCATCCTGGTTTTACAAACGCCCTAGTTAAGATAACTGACAAATCTATATCCAAATCACTCAAGTCGGGCCGCCACGTCTCAGAAAAATGGTCTGTTGTGTGGTGCACCATTTTGTAAAACAAAAAGTCCAAGGGAATGTGCTCCATAATTAATTTTGGCCATCCCAGCAAGCAACCTGTTTTTCTGACGGACTCTCTCAGAGATGTTTTACACACATGGCACTGGAACCAGGGCGTCCTGGTCCAGAGGAAGGGAGACTACCACGGCGCCACCAGGGGGCGGCAAGGTACAGAAGGCTTCATGATTTGGCCTTTCCCCTCCGCCACTTGAACCTGGAGTGGCTCCAGGCCCAGCCTCCGCTCGCTGGTACCCTCCACCTCAGCAATACGCCGAGAGGCGCTCCGCTGAGCTCCCTTACTCAGGGAAGCTCGGCCAAAGCCTGGCATACGGAGCCAAGCCGCGGGAACGTGACCTCTGAGTACAAAGGGACCTTGATCAACTGGGCCGATGGGAGTTTCATTTCGATAAACGCGAGGTGTTGCAATTTTGGAAAGGTGTGCCAAGGCAGGACTTCATGGTGAGGCCCTGGGGAGTGTGGCCGGACAGAGAGACTCCCTGGTTTGCTGACACAGGGTTCCTTGACAGCGCTGTCGCAGGGTAGAGAGGGCGGGGACGAAAGAGCTCGCCTTCATCAGTCAGAGCGCTGGCTGGAGGAGTTGGCACATCACGTTGTGTCAATTGGACAAGGCATTGGCGAGACCAGCTTTGGAACACCGCATTCAGTCCTGGTCTCCTTGCTGTCAGAAGGATGTTATTAAATTGCAAAGGGTGCAGGAAAGATCGACAAAGATGTTAAGAGACAAGGTGGGGAGGGTTTGAGCTTTAAGGAGAGGCTGAATAGGCTGGGGCTGTTTTCCCTGAAGGCTGAGGGGGCGACCTTACAGAGGTTTATACAATCATGAGGGGGCATGGATAGGGTAAATAGGCAAAGTCTTTTCCCTGGGGTGGGGGAGTCCAGAACTAGAGGGGCATAGGTTTAGGGTGAGAGGGGAAAGATATAAAAGAGACCTAAGGGGCAACTTTTTCACACAGAGGGTGGTACTTGTATGGAACGAGCTGCCAGAGGAAGTGGTGGAGGCTGGTACAATGACAACATTGAAAAGGCATCTGGATGGGTATATGGATAGGAAGGGTTTGGCGGGATATGGGTATAGTGCTGGGAAACGGGACTAGACTGGCTCAGGAAGGACAAGTTGGGAGCGAAGGGTTTTGTCCGACTCACGGAGTGGCCTACCCTAGCTCCTGCGTTCGCGCCGCGGCTCGTTTACAAATGCAATGCGCAAGTCCTGGCTGGAGGAGAGCGATTCAGGAGCCCGACTGGTGGGTGCAGGTAGGCAGGCAGAGGGGGAAAAAAGGTGCTGGGTCGCTACGTGATTCCAAAAAAAATAAAAAGCCTCCTACCTTATCAAGGAGAGAGAAGCAAACTCTGGAAGGATACTCGCTGTCAGCGATGACCACCCCTGCCAAGGAATCGTTCCGGATGCAGACGTGGCACAAGTAATCTGGAGTGGGGAGCAAGCCATAAAGAGAAAGAAACTTCCTTCAGGCTCCGCATGGTGTGTGGGGTGCACCAACAGGACAATCACCCCCCGCCCCCCAACCAAGATTCTGGTCTCGACGCCCACACAGTCGCGTGTTACCCAGGCGACCGGCAGAACCAGAAATGCCTCCGGTCAGTTATCTCCCCAGAGTATTGCCGTTCTGGGCTCCGCACGGTGTGTGGGGTGCACCAACAGGACAATCACCCCCCCAACCAAGATTCTGGTCTCAACGCCCACACAGTCGCGTGTTACCCAGGCGACCGGCAGAACCAGAAATGCCTCCGGTCAGTTATCTCCCCAGAGTATTGCCGTTCTGGCCTGTCTCCGGTGAGATCAGCCTTCCACACTGCTGGACTCCAGCTGGTGCCCAACACTGGCACGATAATTGTTATTTAAAAAAAAAAAATGGGGGCACGGTGCTGGCATCCGGCGCAGGGGCCTTACTGAAGATTCGGGAGTGAGCAGAGAGAGGGGGGGTCAGGTGCGCAGCGGTGACGGGTAAGCTCGGTGCAGTGTCAGCAGGGGAGAACCATTTGCAGTCGGCCCATCACCATCTTCAACTGCCAGGAAGGAGGGAAAGCTAAAGCGCCCACCCCCCCCACCCAGCCACACAAGATCAGGGCACAGGCCAACTTCCCAAGGGAGCACGAGAGAAGGGGGCTGATGGGTTGCCGTGGAGAAGGCAACAGCGAATCAGACGCCCCGATGCTGCCATTTCATTGATTAGCGGCGCTGCGCCTTCCAACAAGGGCACAGAGTGGGTGATGGATCCCCTCAACATGGATCAGTGCAGATCCTCACTTATCCTCAAACGTGACACGCCAGAATCAAATCAACCGCTCAACGTTAAGCCAAACCCGACTCACGTATGAAAGTAGAATTTAGAACATCTCTCTTGGAAAATGGGACAGAACGATAGATCCAGCAGCTATGACTGACGGTCCCGATGTTCTAACAGCGCATTAACACGCCGCGTGGCAAGTGCAGACCTCAGGTTGGCTCAGACCCACAGGGGGAAGAGAAACTCCAAGTGTACGAGTAAGAAGTGAAAACAAAACCACCTCGAGATCCTGGTCTGATTGGCTCTCCACAGATGCTGCCAGATCTGCCGAGTCACAATGCTGGCCCGAAATGCTAGCCCTCGACGCGAATCCCGACAGCGGGGAAACCAGGCCATTCGGCCCATCGGGCCCACACCGCCCCTTTGAACAGCATCCCAATCAGACCCAACCCTTCACCCTACCCTTGGAACCCAGCATTTCCCACGGCCAATCCACCCTAACCTGCACATCCCTGAGCACTATGGGTAATTTAGCATTGCCAATCCACCTTAACCTGCTGGGTCCCTGGCGCTGTGAGGCAGCAGTGCTAGCCACCGAGTCACTGGTTGTCAGACATTATTCGCACACTTGGGGTTGTTCGACAAGTACTGATTGCAAAAACGCGTCTGGTTTCAATTTTACACCAACGCAGAGTCACGGGCTGCTTCACTTACGTCAGTACTCAGCCTATGGTTGCAGGGTAACACTGTTCCCAGCGTCGAGAAAGCGTGCGTTTCTTTTCCGCCGAGCCCAGTGGGATTTGGATGGAGTCGGCTGCGCCCTTACCTTGCTCCTTCACTGCCGCCCGGCTCCCTCGCTGGGATCGTTCCACAATCAGCTGGCTTGTGAAGGTCATAAACTCCTGGACACTGTGGGATACGAGCAGAGCAATGGACTCAAGCATGAGGTTTACACACTCTCTCTCTCTCTCTCTCTCTCTCTCACACACACACAGCGGCAATCAGAAAGGGTCTTCAGTGGCCCTGAAAACATAGCTCCCCAGCTGCCTTTGCCATTGCAATGCAAATTGGACCCAGTCTGTCGCCCACTTTTTGAGTTTTAATAGATCACTCAGATTGACCAAGCAGAGGAAATAGACCCTTCGGCCCAACCCGTCCATGCCGACCCAGATATCCCAACCCAATCTAGTCCCACCTGCCAGCACCCGGCCCATATCCCTCCAAACCCTTCCTATTCATATACCCATCCAAATGCCTCTTAAATGTTGCTATTGTACCAGCCTCCACCACTTCCTCTGGCAGCTCGTTCCATACACGTACCACCCTCTGTGTGAAAACATTGCCCCTTAGGTCTCTTTTATATCTTTCCCCTCTCACCCTAAACCTATGCCCCTCTAGTTCTGGACTCCCCAAACCCCAGGGAAAAGATCGTGTCTATTTATCCTATCCCTGTCCCCTCATGATTTTATAAACCTCTGTAAGGTCACCCCTCAGCCTCTGACGCTCCAGGGAAAACAGCCCCGGCCTGTTCAGCCTCTCCCTGTAGCTCAAACCCTCCAACATCCTTGTAAATCTTTTCTGAACCCTTTCAA
>NC_057751.1:16156763-16162736 GCF_004010195.1 Chiloscyllium plagiosum | reverse complement strand
CACACACACAGACACAGATACAGACCCCCTAGCAGATGCGCACACAGGCACAGACTCCTGTGCATGGGCACGCACACAAATACAGACCCCCACACAGACGCGCAAACAGACACAGACCCCACCGCCCCCCAACGCGTGGGCACGCACACACAGACACAGATACAGACCTCCACGCAGATGCGCACACAGGCACAGACCCCCACACAGACGCACCTGCGCCCACAGACCCAGACCCAGACTCACCTGGACCTCTGGAAGAAGCTGAAGGTAGAAACATCGTATGCTGCTTTGAGCAGGTTGACTCCAGTCGCGCCCTTGTACAAGATGCTCAGGCTGAACAGCTTCATCCCCGCGCCCTCTACGGAAAGACAAACACCAAGTGAGTGCTGGGGCATGGCTCTCCCAGAACCCAGCCTGCTTCGGACAAGGAGGCAACCTGCTCCTCCAGCCACAGGGTCAAACACAGCCGCACTGATACTCCGCATTCGCGTAGCGCCCTTTCGCTGTCTCAACGCTGGGGCGACTAACACGAGCTGAGAAAGACACAGCCCCTCACACTACCGTGCTGCTTGACCGCCGCTGGATGGGTGGAGACGGTGAGGTCAAAAGCGCACAGCAAGAGCCCACGATTGTCTGGAGGGGGGGGCAGAGAAGAGATGGAGAGAGCAGGAGACGGAGAGTGTTCCTCTTGCAAAAGCAAACATTTATTGCGAAGGGACGGAGTGGTGAGGGCGAGCTGCGATTCGACAAGGCACAGGTGAACTGGGAGCACTGCACGGCTAATTCCTGGGATGAGACTTCCATCCGGAGAGGGATTGAGCAGCACAGCTCCCACTTTAAGACACTTAAGATATTGAGAAGGTGGAATTGCTTATCACCAAAGCCGGATAGTCAGGAATTCTACTACTACCCCCCCCCTCCCCGGAGAGCAGTAGGGACTGGCTCACTGAAACACATTCAGGGCTGAGTTAAGATGGATGAGACAGCGAGAGGTTATGAGGTGGGCAGTTGGGAAAAATGGAGTCACAGCTTACACCGAGATATGGATAGTTTGCGGATTTGGGCCGAGAATTGGCAGACGGAGTTCAATCCAGACAAACGCAAGGTAAAGCATTTTGCCACAGCCAAACCAGGTGCAAATTATACAGACCCCTTGGCAGCACTGACATAAAGGGGGATCTGGATGTACAGGTCCCCAGAGCCCAGACAGTGGCAACACAGGTAAATAAGGCAGGCAGGAAGGCATACGGGCAGCACGGTGGCTCAGTGGGTCGTACCGCTGCCTCACGACACCAGGGACCCGGGTTCAATTCCAGCCTTAGGCGACTCTGTGTGCACGGGTGGAGTTTGCACATTCTCCCAGGGTCTGCCAAGGTTTCCTCCGGGTGCTCTGGTTTCCTCCCACAGTCCAAAGTGTGGATTGGCCATGCTAAATTACCCATAGTGCTCAGGGATGTGTAGGTTAGGGTGGATTGGCCGTGCTAAATTACCCATAGTGCTCAGGGATGTGCAGGTTAGGGTGGATTGGCCGTGCTAAATTACCCATAGCGATCAGGGATGTGCAGGTTAGGGTGGATTGGCCGTGCTAAATTACCCATAGCGATCAGGGATGTGCAGGTTAGGGTGGATTGGCCATGCTAAACTACCCATAGCGATCAGGGATGTGCAGGTTAGAGTGGATTGGCCATGCTAAATTACCCGTAGTGCTCAGGGATGTGCAGGTTAGGGTGGATTGGCCATGCTAAATTGTCGCATAGTGCTCAGGGATGTGCAGGTTAGGGTTGATTGGCCATACTAAATTACCCATAGCGATCAGGGATGTGCAGGTTAGGGTGGATTGGCCGTGCTAAATTACCCATAGCGATCAGGGATGTGCAGGTTAGAGTGGATTGGCCAGGCTAAATTGTCCCGTAGCGTTCAGGGGATGTGTAGGTTCGGTGCGCTAGTTAGGGGTAAACATCAAGTAATAGGGTAGGGGAATGGGTCTGGATGGGTTACTCTTTGGGGGGTCAGTATGGACTTGTAGTCAAAGAGATGTACAGCACAGAAACAGACCCTTCGGCCCATCCCGTCCATGCTGACCAGTTATCCCAACCTCATCTAGTCCCACCTGCCAGCACCCGGCCCATATCCCTCCAAACCCTTCCTATTCATATACCCATCCAGATGCCATTTAAATCCTGTCATTGTACCAGCCTCCACTACATCCTCTGGCAGCTCATTCCATACACGTACCACCCTCTGTGTGAAAATGTTGCCCCTTAGGTCTCTTTTATGTCTTTCCCCTCTCACCCTAAACCTATATTAACAACTTTGATCTGAATGGAGGAGACGTAAATCAGTCAGGTGATAAAAGCTGGTGGCGCTGGGAAACCGGGGAGACCAATGGCAGATGGAACTTAATCCCAGCAAGAGCGAGGTGATGCGTTTTGGGAGATGTAATAAGGGAAGGATTTACACAACGAATGAGCACCGAGGAACAAAGGGACCTTGGTGTACAAGTCCTTAGATCCCTGAAGGTGTTAGCTCGGGTGAGGAAGAAGGTACACAGGATGACTGTCTGCATCTGCCAGGGAAGGAGGAAAGGAGTCTTGTTATCACTTTATGACTTGTTGGGCCGAAGGGCCTGCTTCCACACTGTCGAGTTTTGATGATTCTATGCTTGGCGTTAAAAGTTGGTCACAACTGTGCAAAACGTGACTCAGGTCATATTTGGAATATTGCGTGCAGTTCTGGTCACCACACTACGGGGGGGGGGCGCATTCAGGGGATGCAGAGAAGGTGTACCGGGATGTTGCCTGGTCTGGTGGGCTTTAGTTCGGAGGAAAGATCGGAAAACCCGGATTGCTTTCACTGGAAAGACGGAGGCTGAGGGGGCAACTGGATAGAGGCCTACAGAATTATAAGCGGCACAGCTAATCAAACTTTTTGTTCCCCCCCTCCAGGGTGGGAAGGTCAAGAGGGCACAGGCTCAACATGAGAAATGCAGGAAAACGTTTTTCACCCTGAAGGTGGAGTGTGCCTGGAACACACTGACAGTAGTGGTGGTGGAAACAGGCACATTAGCAACAGTCAAAGGCATACTTTAATAGGCACACGCATGGGAGGCAAAGATAGGCGTATAAATGATGCACACGCAATAGGTAGTGGGTCCAAATAGGGATGAGAATCAGCACAGGCTTGGTGGGCCGAAGGGTCTGCTCCTGTGCTGTTTTGGAATTGTTCGAGCTCTTGAGAAGATCTGTATGAACTTTATGGCCTGGGACCGTAGACTCAATGGCCTACCTCGATATTCGTATGAATGCTCACACCCTCCCTCAAGTTTAGCAACCGTGGAAGTAATCTGACAAATGAGATTTTTGTTTTAATAAGAAAGAAAACGGGGCGATGGAATCGCCTGGAAACGTGGCGAAGGCAGGCTCAATTGAGGCATGAGGACAGCAATGGAGGGTAGGGGATTGGTCCTGGGTGATACAACGGCATCATGCCTTACGCCTGCAAGTGTGCACCTGTATTCAGAAAGCCCAGACCAGGCTGACTTAGCCAGGAGAAAGTCAGGGCTGCAGATGCTGGAGATCAGAGTCGAGAGTGTGGTGCTGGAAAAGCACAGCCGGTCAGGCAGCATCTGAGGGAGCAGGAGAATCCCAGTGCCAACCTCCCAACTCAGCACCGCCCTCATGACCTCTCCCACCTATCCACTCCACCGACCTATTCCACTCTCAGCTCCCTTCTCCCGGCCACGCTCACCGTCCCACTGATCTCCCTATCTCCCAAGCCTCATTCCTGATGAAGGGCTTGTGGCTGAAATTTTGACCCTCCTCCTCCTCCATGCTGCCTGACCTGCTGTGCTTTTCCAGCACCCACGCTCTCAACAGCTTTATATAGCCTCAGGACACTGAAAAGCCAAAGCCTGTACAAACTGCAACTGGAATTAATGAGGTAACAATTTGCTCAGAGAAAAATCTCACAGAAACAAACAAAGTAAAGGCAATCATTGAACAGATTTTTACACTATCGCCCAACTACCTCATTGTGATACCAGACATGACCATGAACCACTCTGAAGGGGAACAAGAATACCACCATCACCACTGAATGCTGTAGATTAGATTAGATTAGATTAGATTCCCTACAGTATCCCTTCCCCAACAAGTCCACACCGACCCTCCGAACCGTGACCCACCCCGATCCAGTTTACCCCTGACCAAGACACCTCACACTATGGGTAATTTAGCAACCCACACTAACCTGCACATCCCTGAACACTATGGGTAATTTAGCATGGCCAATCCACCCTAACCTGCACAT
The DNA here is from genome assembly GCF_004010195.1 of Chiloscyllium plagiosum. Taxonomy (NCBI): domain Eukaryota; kingdom Metazoa; phylum Chordata; class Chondrichthyes; order Orectolobiformes; family Hemiscylliidae; genus Chiloscyllium; species Chiloscyllium plagiosum. The sequence goes on along the minus strand of NC_057751.1, from coordinate 16,158,428 downwards.
CCCTAAACACTATGGGTAATTTAGCACGGCCAATCCACCTTAACTTGCACATCCCTGGGTACTATGGGTAATTTAGCATGGCCAATCCACCCTAACCTGCACATCCCTGAGCACTATGGGTAATTTAGCACAGCTAATCCACCCTAACCTACACATGTTAGGATTGCGGTAGGAAACCGGAGCACCCAGAGGAAACCCACGCAGACACAGGGAGAACGTGCAAACTCGTCTGAGGTGGGAATCGAATCCAGGTCCCTGGCGATGTGAGGCAGCAGTGCTCACCACAGAGCCACCATGCTGCTATAATTGTACCAGCGTCCACCACTTCCTCTGGCAGCTCATTCCACACACACATCACCCTCTGTGTGAAAAGGTTGCCCCTCAGGTTCCTTTTATATCTTGCCCCTCTCACCCAAAGCCCCCCTAGTTCTGGACTCCCCCACCCCAGGGGAAAAGACCTTGTCTATTTACCCTATCCATGCCTCTCACGATTTAAAAAACCCCTATAAGGTCCTTTTTTTTTTGAGGTATTTTTGAGGTGATTTCCGCAAATTCCTGGAGTAGCAATTACTGTTTCATATGCTGTTGCACTGTTTTGCAACTTTGGTAAAAAAAAGTCACCCCTCAGCCTCCGATGCTCCAGGAAAAACAGCCCCAGCTTATTTGGCCTCTCTCTGTAGCTCAAGAGGGGGAGACACATGTACATGTGGGTGAAAAGGGATTGGGGGGGGGGGGGGAGGGGGAGAAAAGAGAGTGAAAAGAGGGTGTCCTGTGTGAAATGGAAACCACATCTTCCCCCCCAGCCCCCCCCAACTCATGCCAGAAGACAATAACTCCAGGTGGCAGCCCTAGAAACACACAGCAGGAGCCTTTCGGCCCATCGAGTCCATACCAAGTCTGCGTTGAGTGACAGCTCTCCAGCACTTAACACACACCGAATGCAATGGGTCGGACAGGGGAAGGGTATGGGCATAACGAGCACCTTAGGGGCTGGGTTGTGGGATCTTTCTGTGCTCTCCTTGAGCACCACCACCAAACCTTGAAAGTAGGGACAATGTCTTCGAGGGGGTGCCTTTTCTTTGGTGGGGGGGGGGGGGGGGGGGGAGTGGTCCCTTTGATACAGTGATAGGAATACAGGTGGATCAAATGAGATGCGGGACTGATTTACTGTCCCTATGGCAACTATTACTGAGGTCGCTAACTGTCCTGAGGACCTGGAATTTGTGCCAACATCTTCCCTGCACCACAGGAAAGGCAGACATCACGGAGGAGTCAGATGATAGGGACCCAAGGCAGGGATGCACTTCGATATCAACCCAGATCGAAAGCTGGAGGCTGTGAGAGCGGGGACAAAGGGTGGCCAGAGGATGCTATCGTGTCATTGGAGTATTGTATTCCGTCTGGGCACCTTATTTAAAGGAGGGCCGGGCCCCGGGACTGCAGGCCGAAAACCCCTTTCCTTCCTCTCTCTCCCGCCCGCCCATCAGACGTCACACGCCCACCTTGCATTCAGCTAGCGCCTGCGGCAACCACACCAACCTGCCCAAAGCACGACCCGGCCATCCTCACAGCCTCCAGCAATCTCCACTCCCCACCAAAGCTAGTGCTTCCATTTAAACCTGTGGGACTGTCATCTGGTGGTGGTGTGATTTTTAAACTTTGTCC
>NC_057751.1:16153903-16156263 GCF_004010195.1 Chiloscyllium plagiosum | reverse complement strand
AAGACTCGAAGATGCTGCTTCCAGAGGTACAGGTTTTTGGGATACAGGTTCCAGGTGAATTGGAGATAGGGATCTACATTAGGGAAATGTACTTTTATGGCGACTTCCTGTAATCCACTGGTAACCGAGCAATTGTCAGATCTGCCAGGAGTCTTGCATCTGATTGGCAAAGCTATCCAGAAGGAATGGTGTCCCAGGGAACGCAGGATCCAGAATAGGTTTACAAAAATCCAAATTGAAAAGCACCCCTGACACTGGGTGACCTCTCTGGATTTAGTGAAGTCCCCCATTCAACATTATACCCACCAGTGAGGAGAGGGTCATAATGTGCAGGAGGCAAAAAAAAATAGAGTTGGTTGGATGGAGTGCTCGCAGCTGAGTATGAGTGAAAATGGCATGCAGTCACAAAAGGGAAGGATTTGTTCAGCTTGATGGGGAGTTTCAGCTGCTGTAATACAGAAGCTGCCACAAGAGGTCATAGAATCTGTATTTGGGACATCAAACTGCCATAAAACAGAACTCTCCAGTTTGTCCCACTGACCCTGCTCTTTCCCCAGATCCCTGCAAATTCATTTCCAAATAAGTGAGAGCTATGACTGATTCTGTTTCCATCACCTGTTCTGACAAGGCACGTCTGTCATCCAACTTACTGTATTTAAAAAAATCTCACCTCCCTGTGCCAGTCAGATTGTAACTTAAATCATTGTCACAAAAGTCAAAGTACAGCATGGAAACAGACCCTTCAGGGAGGAGAAAGTGAGGACTGCAGATGCAGGTGGGGTGGGGGAAGGGGAAATGAGGAAGCTGGAGAAATCTACATTCATCCCGTGTGGTGGAGGGTTCCTAGGCGGAAGATGAGGTGCTCTTCCTCCAGGCGTCGTGTTGTCATGGTCTGGCAATGGAGGAGTCCAAGGACCTGCATGTCCTTGGCGGAGTGGGAGAGGGAGTTAAAGTTTTCAGCCGCGGGGCGGTTGGGTTGGTTGGTGCAGGTGTCCCAGAGATGTTCTCTGAAACGTTCCGCAAGTAGGCGGCCTGTTTCCCCAATGTAGAGGAGACCACATCGGGTGCAGCGGATGCAGTAAATGATGTGTGTGGAGGTGCAGGTGAATTTGTGACGGATATATGTGCCCGCTTGGCACACCTTCCTCATTCCTGAAGAAGGGCTTATGCCCGAAACGTCGATTCTCCTGTTCCTTTGATGCTGCCTGACCTGCTGCGCTTTTCCAGCAACACATTTTTAAACAGACCCTTCAGTCCAACTCATCCATGCCAACCAGATATCCTAAATTAATCTAGTCCCATTTGCCAGCAATCAATTGTTATTTGAGTGGAGAAGGAACCCGAGACACTACACATGTAGTGTCTCCCACCCTCCTTCCCCCTCTACCTAAAAAAAAGGACTCAGTCGGCTGGACAGGAAAGCTATTTAGTGTTCTTGTTTTGGAGACTAAGTGTAGAGTTATGGCAGCGCAGGCAGTGGAATGTTCCTCCTGCAGGATGTTTGAGGTAGGGGTGACCACCTATGCTCCTGCCGACTTCATCTGCAGGAAGTGCAGCCAGCTCCAACTCCTCACAGACCGCGTTAGGGAACTGGAGCTGGAGTTGGATGAACTGAGAATTATTCGAGAGGCTGAGAGGGTGATAGATGGAAGCTACAGGGACATAGTTACGCCAGAGAACAGTGGTAGCTGGGTAACAGTTAGAGGTGGGAAGGGGAGGAAGCAGGCAGTGCAAGGATCCCCTGTGGTCGTTCCCCTCAACAATAAGTATACCGCTTTGGATACTGTTGGTGGGGATGGCCTAGCAGGGGTAAGCTGCAGTGACTGGGTCTCTGGCACGAGGTCCAGCTCTGAGACTCAGAAGGGAAAGGGGGAGAGGAGGAGAGCGCTAGTTATAGGAGACTCTATAGTTAGAGGGACAGACAGGCAGTTCTGTGGACATGGGCGAGACTCTCGGATGGTTTGTTGCCTCCCGGGTGCCAGGGTCCAAGATGTCTCGGACCGTGTCTTCAGAATCCTTAAGGGGGAGGGTGTGCAGCCAGAAGTCGTGGTGCACATTGGCACCAACGACATAGGTAGGAGGAGGGGTGGGGAGGTCATTCAAGAGCTCAAGGAGTTAGGCTGGAAGCTAAAAGCTAGGACAGACAGAGTCGTCATCTCTGGGTTGTTGCCGGTGCCACGTGACAGTGAGGCAAAGAATAGGGAGAGAGTGCAGTTGAACACGTGGCTGCAAGGATGGTGTAGGAGGGAGGGCTTCAGATATTTGGACAATTGGACTGCATCCTGGGGAAGGTGGGACCTGTACAAGCAAGACGGGTTGCACCTGAACCAGAAGGGCACCAATATCCTGGAGGGTAGGTT
>NC_057751.1:16151838-16151943 GCF_004010195.1 Chiloscyllium plagiosum | reverse complement strand
AGATTTACCAGGATATTGCCTGGTATGGAGAATAGGTCGTACGAGGATAGGTTGAGAGTGCTAGGCCTTTTCTCATTGGAACGGCGAAGGATGAGGGGTGACTTG
>NC_057751.1:16148703-16151675 GCF_004010195.1 Chiloscyllium plagiosum | reverse complement strand
CAATCAGAGACTTTTTCCCCAGGTACAACAGAGTGTTACAAGGGGACATAAATTTAAGGTGAAGGGTGGAAGGTATAGGGGGGATGTCATGGGTAGGTTCTTTACCCAGAGAATGGTGGGGGCATGGAATGCGCTGCCTCTGGGAGTGGCAGAGTCAGAATCATTGGTGACCTTTAAGTGGCAATTGGATAGATACACGGATGGGTGCTTAAGCTAGGACAAATGTTCGGCACAACATTGTGGGCCGAAGGGCCTGTTCTGTGCTGTATTGTTCTATGTTCTAACCCGTATCCCTTTAAACCCTTCCTATTCATATACCCATCCAGATGCCTTTTAAATGCTGTCATTGTACCAGCCTCCACCACTTCCTCTGGCAGCTCATTCCACACATGTACCACCCTCTGTGTGAAAATGTTGCCTCTTAGGTCTGTTTTAAATCTTTCCCCTCTCACCTTAAACCTATGCCCCTCTAGTTTTGGACTCATTTACCCTGGGGAAAAAGACCTTGTCTACTTATCGTATCCGTGCCCCTCATGATCTTATAAACCTCTATAATTCACCCCCTCAGCCTCTGATGCTCTGAAAATAACCCCAGCCTATTCAGTCTCTCCCTGGAGCATAAATTCTCCAACCCTGGTATCATCCTCATAATTCTTTTCTGAACTCTTTCTAGTTTCACAACATCCTTCCAAAAGTAGGGTGACCAGAATTGCATGCAGTTTTCCAAAAGTGGCCTCACCAATGTATTGTACAGCCACAACATGACTTCCCAACTCCTATACTCAATGCACTTACCAATAAAGGAAAACATAGTAAAAGTGCTATACTCCTATCAGACCACAGAGCTGTACTCCTATTGGAGAGAGATATCTTGGGCTGGTTTAACCTGAGGATCACTATGCCTCAAGTCAGGGGAGAGGTCTCCATGGTAACATTAGCTAGTGCAGGAATTGAACGTAAGCTGTTAGCATCACAAACCAGCCATTCAGCTAACTGAGCTAATCTTAATTGCACACAATACTTCAAGCTTTATGCACTAACCTCTCTCTCACAAATGCCACCATATTATGGGCTTCACTAATAGCTCCCAGGCTCTGTGTGTTAACTTGCTGAAATTGTGTACAGGGACACCCAGATCCCACTGACTGGAAACATTACCCATGATCTCTGACCATTTAGATCCATTTGAATAATTTTCCACGTTGCCGCATTGTAATCCATCTGCCCTGCTCTCGCTTGGTCAACCAATCAGTCGGAACGCTGTTGAAAGTAATTAACAGTGAAGAAATAAGCTTACAAATGGATATGGATAGGTTCAGTGAATGGGCCAAAATTTGGTGTTTAATGTGGATAATGTGAGGTTATCCATTTTGATCAAAGGAATGGAATAATAATTTATCATGTGAATGGAGAGAAACTTCAGAGTGCTTTGGTGCAGAGGGATCTGGGTGTCTACAGAAAACCAGTTTGCAGGTACAGCTGGTAATAGGAACACACATGGAATTTTGGCATTTATTGTGAAAGGAATAGGGTATAAAAGTAGGGAAGTGTAACCGCAATTGGATAAGATATGAGTGAGAACACACCTGGAGTACTGTGGACAATTTTAGTCCCCTTACTTCAGGAGGAATCTAGTTGCGCGAGAGACAGTTCAGCACAGGAGCAGACCCTTTGGCCCACGATGTTGTGTCAAACATAATGCCATATTAGATGAATCCCATCTGCCTGCCCTTGTTCCATATCCATCCATTCCTTGCTTTTTTCGTGCTTATTTAAAAGTCCCTTAAATGTCCCTTTCGTATATGCTTCCACAACTACCTCTGGCAACATGTTCCAGATCCTGAAAAAAAAACTTGCCCCTCACATCTCCTTTGAACTTTCCCCTTCTCATCTTAAATGCATGTCCCCTCGTTTTTAGACATTTCAGCTCTGGAAAAAAGATTATGACTGTCAACTCTATCTATGCATTTCATAAATTTATAGACTTCAATCAAGTCTCCCCTGAACCTTCGCTGCTCCAGATAAAACAACTCATGTTTTTCTAGCCTCTCCTTGCAGCTCATCCCCTCTAATCCAGGGAGGTTGCTGGTAAACCCCTTGTGCACCCTCTCCAAAGACTCTACATCCTTCTGCAATGTGGCAATCTGAATTGAATGCAATACTTTTAAGTGCAGCCTAAGCAAAGTTTTATAAATCTGCAACATGCCATCCTGACTGATGTACTTAATTCCCTGACCAATAAAGGCAAGCATACCATATGCCTTCTTTATTACCCTGTCTATTTGCATGGCTACGTTCAGGGAGCTATGAACATGAATCCCAAGAACCCCAACATCAGTGCTGTCAAAGGTCCTGCTTTATACTGTATACTATATGCAAAGCTGTATACTTTTCCTTAACATTTGATCTCCCAAAGAGCAGCACCTCACACTTACCCGGATTAAACTCCATCTGCAAAGGTTAACTAGATTGAGTCCAGCGATAAAGGATTTGTCCTCTGATGAGTGACTGAGCAGTCGAGGCCCATACTTTCCAGAGTTTGGAAGACTGAAAGGAGATCTGTCTGCTGTGCAAAAGGGCATGGAAGATATAGAATGTAGGGAAATAGATGGTGACTTCTTGAAAAATGTCCATATTACAGAGGAGGAAGTGCTGGATGTCTTGAAACGCATAAAAGTGGATAAATCCCCAGGATCTGATCAGGTGTACCCTAGAACTCTGTGGGAAGCTAGAGAAGTGATTGCTGGGCCTCTTGCTGAGATATTTGTATCATCGATAGTCACAGGTGATGTGTCGGAAGACTGGAGGTTGGCTAACATGGTGCCACTGTTTTTGAAGGGTGGTAAGGACAAGCCAGGGAACTATAGACCAGTGAGCCTGACCTCGGTGGTGGGCAAGTTGTCAGAGGGAATCCTGAGGGACAGGATGTACATGTATTTGGAAAGGCATGGACTGATTAGGGATAGTCAACA
>NC_057751.1:16145410-16147885 GCF_004010195.1 Chiloscyllium plagiosum | reverse complement strand
TTAAAAGGGATTTGGATGGGTATATGAATAGGAAGGGTTTGGAGGGATATGGGCCGGGTGCTGGCAGGTGGGACTAGAGTGGGTTGGGATATCTGGTCGGCATGGACGGGTTGCACCGAAGGATCTGTTTCCATGCTGTACATCTGTATGACTCTACATTAAAGGAGACTGACACAGTAGACAGAGAGAGGATGTTTCCTCACGTGGGGCAATCTGGAACAAATGGGCATTGTTTTAGGATAAGGAGTGGAATTCACTCCCCAGAGTGACGTGGACACTGGGGCATTGAATAAATTTAAGAAGAAGATAGATTTTGAATTGGTAACAAGTTGAGGGGTGATGGAGAGTGGGGCAGGAAAATGGATTTGAGGCTGAGATAAGAAACCATAAGAGCATATGACATTGTTACAGAAATTAGGCCATTCAGCCCATTGGGTCCACTCCGCCATTGAATCATTGCTGATAGATTTCTTAACCCCATTCTCCCGCTTTCTCCCTGTAACCCTTGGTACAAAGAACCAATCTATCTCAGTCTTAAATATACTCAATGACCTGGCCTCCATAGCTTTCTGTGGCAATGAATTCCATAGATTCACCACGCTCTGGCTGAAGAAGTTTCTCCTTATCTCCGTCCTAAAACGTCTTCCCTTTACTCTAAGGCTGTGACCTTGGATCTTAGTTTCTCCTACAAATGGAAACATTTTCCCAAAATCTACCCTGTCCAGGCCATTTAGTATTCTCTATGTTTCAATTAGATCCCATCACCCTTCTAAACTCCATCGAGTACAAACCGAGACTCCTCAAATGTTCCTCATGTGTTAAGCTTTTCATTCCTGGGACCATTCTCATGAACCTCCTCCAAACACGCTTCCTGAGACATGGGGCACAGATCTGCGCACAATATTCCAAATGTTGTCTAACCTGCACCTTATAGAGCCTCAGAAGTACATCCCTGCTTTTATATTCAAGTCCTCTCAAAATACATGCCATCATTATATTTGCCTGCCTAACTACTGACTCAACCTGCAAGTTTACCGTGAAAGAATCCTGGACTAGAACTCCCAAGTCTCTTTGAACTTCAGACTTCTGAATTTTCTCCCCGTTGAGGAAATAGTCCATGCTTCTATTCTTCCGACCAAAGTGCATGACCTCAGACTTTCCCACATTGTACTCCATCTGCCCCTTCTTTGCCCACTCTCCTCGCCTATCCAAATCCTTCTGCAGCTTCCCTGCCTCCTCAATGCTACCTGTCCCTTGACCTTTCACGATGAGATCAGCCATGATGGTATTGAACGGTGGAGCAGGCTCGAGGGACTGAATGGCCTGCTCCCAGTTCTTACATTCTTTGCAGCCTCTTTATGTTGCATTCAGCACTTAATTCCCCACCGAAAGGGCCACCTTGCACTGCATCGTCATGTGTTAGGCACATCTTTGGCCTGGGTAAGCTAAATCCGGTCATGGAAGCAACAGTCAAGGGTTCCCAAATATAAAGGGATTCACAGATTCAAGCTGCGGAAGTCGCTGGAAAATATCCAGCTGGAAGCAACATTGCATTTTATTTGAGGATAGAAATACAGATTGCAGTGTTTGGTGTTAAATCTACCCAGTATCTCTTCAAATTGAACTCGCTGGTCTCTCTGCTATGATCGCCAACTTTCATGTAACCCAGATCAAAAAAAATTTCTAATTGAGCCTTTAAATATATAACTATCTATCCCTCAAAATACTGCATGGGAGCTCTGTCTCCATTTCCATGACTACAAATGGATTATCGCTGTGGCGCAGTGAACTATTTTAAGTGCCCTCTCACCATTGCTGGTCACTAATGCAGCAATGAATTACTGTAATTGTCTGGCATTTTAATGTGGTTCGTATTGTCCATTATTTATGTACAGATGGCTTCAAAGCTGGACTGTGTGGTGGATGGTAGCTCCCTGCAGGAGTCCAAGTTGAAGTTGTTACACACAATGTGTACTTCAGAGCTGGGCCCGTTAATGGTGGACAATGGAAATTCTTTCCATCATGCTTTTGCATGATTTGGCCTGTCATCCCCTTCGCTCGCCAGTGCGGTTAACCATGTTGAGAAGTGGGAGGGAGCAGAGGGTGGAAGAACGTAATTTTTCACTTCAGGATCCTGCAACCTTCTGGATTTAACATCAAGTCAATGGTTTTAGGGCCTGGGCACCTACTCCCATGTCCTTCCCGCAACCCTCACACACACCAGGCCTTGTCATCACATGCTTAAAAATGTGTTGCTGGAAAAGCGCAGCAGGCCAGGCAGCATCAAAGGAACAGCAGAATCGACGTTTCGGGCATAAGCCCTTCTTCAGGAATGCGGAGGGTGTGCCAAGCAGGCTAGGATAAAAGGTAGGGAAGAGGGAATTGGGGGAGGGGCGTTGGGAATACGATAGGTGGAAGGAGGTGAGGGTGATAGGCCGGAGAGGGGATGGGGGCAGGGGCAGAGAGGCCGGGAAG
>NC_057751.1:16105014-16144813 GCF_004010195.1 Chiloscyllium plagiosum | reverse complement strand
CCTTCCACCTATCGTATTCCCAACGCCCCTCCCCCAAGTCACTCCTCCCTACCTTTTATCTTAGCCTGCTTGGCACACCCTCCTCATTCCTGAAGAAGGGCTTATGCCTGAAACGTTGATTCTCCTGTTCCTTTGATGCTGCCTGAACTGCTGCGCTTTTCCAGCAACACATTTTTAAGCTCTGATCTCCAGCATCTGCAGTCCTCACTTTCTCCTTGTCATCACATGGGCTATTACCACAAACAACCAGTTTTTGTCAGCCACTGATGGTCCCCATTTGCAGCTATTCTTTCTCCCAGGCTGACCAATGGTTTTTCTCTCTCTCTCTCTGGGCTCCATCCCCACCCACTACTTACTCCTTCCCTCTCTCCCCACTTCTTTTCTAGCAGATATACCAACCTGTTCTGACCTTATCTCAAGAGAGTTGGAATGTAAAAGCAGTGACGTGCTACTGAGACTTTGTAAAGCTCTGGTTAAGTCCCATTTATAATACTGTGTCCAGTTTTGGGCCCCACACCTCAGGAAGGACATACTGGCACTGGAGCATGTCCAGCGGAGATTCACACGGATGATCCCTGGAATGGTAGGCCTAACATGCAATGAACGGCTGAGGATCCTGGGATTGTATTCATTTGATTTTAGAAGGTTGAGGGGAGATCTAATACAAACTTACAAGGTAATTCATGGCTTAGAAAGGTTGGACGCTGAGAAATTGTTTCCATCAGGTGGGGATACTAGGACTCATGGGCATCGCCTTAGAATTAGAGGGGGTCAATTTAGAATGGAAATGAGGAGACATTCCTCCAGCCAGAGAGTGGTGAGCCTGTGGAATTCATTGCCACGGAGCACAGTGGAGTCCGGGATGTTAAATGTCTTCAAGGCAGAGACTGATAAATTCTTAATCTCGCAAGGAATTAAGGGATACGGGGAGAGTGCGGGTAAGTGGCGTTGAAATGCCCATCAGCCATGATTGAATGGCAGAGTGGGCTCGATGGGCTGAATGGCCTTACTTCCATTCCTATTTCTTACAGTCTTATGGTCTATTTCTTAATTCTGAAAAAAGGGTCCAGTGAAATGTTAACTCTCCTTTCTCTCCACAGATGCTGACAGATTTTTGATTATGATTTCCAGCATCAAAAACGACCAGTTTTTGATTCTGATTTCCAGCATTTGCAGTTAGAGTTATAAAGAGACATAGAGATGTACAGTATCAAAACAGACCCTTCAGTTCAACTTGTGTATGCTGACCAGATATCCAAAATTAATCGAGTCCCATTTGCCAGCATCCATATTCCCTCTAAGTCTTTCCTATTCATATACCCATCCAGATGCCTTTTAAAAGTGCCTCCACTACTTCCTCTGGCAGCTCAATCAATACATGCACCACCCTCTGCGTGAAAAAGTTACCCCTCAGGTCCCTTTCAAAGCTTTCTCCTCTCACCTTAAACCTAGTTTTGGACTTCCCTATCCAGGGGAAAAGACCTTGGCTATTTACCCTATCCATGCCTCTCATGATTTTATACACTTCTATAAGGTCACCCCTCGGCCTCCGACGCTCCAGGGAAAACAGCCCCAGCTGATTCAGCCTCTCCCTGTAGCTCAAATCCTCCAACTCTGGCAACATCCTTGCAAATCTTTTCTGAACCCTTTCAAGTTTCACAACATCTTTCCAATAGGAAAGAGACCTGAATTGCACGCAATATTTCAAAAGGGGCTAACTGATGTCCTGTACGACCACAACATGACCTCCCAACTCCTGTACTCAATGCACTGACCAATAAAGGCAAGCATATCAAATGCCTTCTTCACCACCTCGTCTACCTGTGACAATACTTTCAAGGAGGATGGTTCATGTGTGGAATGAACTTCCAGAGGAAATGGTATATGTAGGTACAGTTCCAACATTTAAATTACATTTGGACAGGTACATGTGTAGGAAAGGTTTGGAAAGCTATGGGCCAAATGTGGGCAAATGGGACTAGTTCAGGGTGCAAACCTGGTCGGTATGGACTGGTTGGCCTGCAGGATCTGTTTCTGTGTTGTATGGTTCAATAAACAGAGTTAACATTTCAAGTTCCTGAGATGTGACCTTCCTTCAGAACTTACAGCAGCTTGGATTTTATAAATTCCGGCATCAAGTTCAGAAGCAAGGAAGTTATGAAAAACCTTTATAAAAGGTTTGGCCTCAACCTGAATACTGTGTTTAGTTCTGGGAATCACATTTTCGGAAAGATGTGAAGGCATCTTGGTTGAAGTATTTGGGAACCTGATAAAGTTTCCACACCTCAGTATTTTGATTACTTTGTCAACCCTGAGAAGCTGAAATGTGACCACAATCTAAAGATTTGGATCCTATCCAAATCAAAGCTTTGTTTGGAAGAGCTTCTATCAATTTACATCAGTCAGCAGTTCGATTTCATCAAGAAGACACCCGGCAGACTCTGAGAATTCATGAAATTCCTTCTCTCCTTTTACAGATCATTAACTAGTAAGGGTTCTTGTCTTTTGTGCTGTGTTGGGGATTAAAAAGAACTTTAGTTCTAATTCCAGATTATAGCTAAGATGTTAATCAGTTAGAACATAGAACAGTACAACCCAGCAACGGGCCCTTCAGCCCACGGTATTGTGCCAAACATGATGCCAAATTAAAAACTAATCCCTCCTGCCTGCCCTTGGTCCATATGCCTCCATATTAGACTAGATTCCCTACAATGTGGAAACAGGCCATTTGGCCCAACAATCCACATCAACCCACCCAGACCCATTTCCCTCTGACTAATGCCCCTAACACTGTGGGCGATTTAGCATGGTCACTCCACCTGACCTGCACATCTTTGGACTGTGGGAGGAAACCCATGCGGACATGGGGAGAATGTGCAAACTCCACACAGACAATTGCCTGAGGCTGGAATCGAACCTGGGTTCCTGTGATGTGCAGTGCTAACCACTGAGTCACTGTGCCGCCCTTAAGACTCCCTTTTCTCTCTCCTCTTCTCCCCGCCTCAGAGGAGCCCTGCCTGAAACACGATATCCATGTGCTTATCTCAAAGTCCCTGAAATGCCTCTATAGTATCTGCCTCCACCACCAAACCTGGCAGCGCATTCCAGACGCCTACCATTCTCTGTGTAAAAAACATGCCCCTCACATTCCTTTGAACATTCCCCTCTCGCCTTAAATGCGTGCCCCGTAGTATTGGACATTTCAAATCTGGGAAAAAGATTCTGACAGTCAACCCTGCATCTCATAGTTTTCTTGACTTCTATCAAGTCTCCCCTGAATCTTTGCTGCTCAAGAGAAAACAACCTGAGTTTGTCTCGCCTTTCCTTGTAGCTCAGACTCTCTAATCCAGGCTGCATCCTGGCAAACCTCTTCTGCACACGCTCTAAAGCATCCACATCTTTCCTGTAATGTGGCGACCAGAATTGAATGCAATATTCGAAGCATGGCGGAACTAAAGTCTTATAAAGCTGCAATTTTGCCACTTGTTGTTAACAGTCAGCGTTGATTTGTATTAAACATTTTTAGTGATTGAATCAAAGGATTTATGTTCAAGGTGTGACCTGTGGAGCAGTGGGACTTGCTTATTGGTGCACTTCACCCATAAGACACAACAGTATGAGGAACACACTGCCTGAAAGGATGTTGGAAGCAGACTCAACAGCACCACTCTAGAAGAGTCAGATGAGCACTTGAGGCAAAGACATTTTAATGGCAACACAGGAAAGAGCAAAGGGAATGGGGTAGCTCTTTCAAAGGGACAGCACAGACACAGTGGGCTGAATGGTGTTTTTTTCTCCAAATGTCTCTGACTGTACATACTGTTGGTGGTAGGAAAGTAACCAATATTTGCGAGACAACAGTTGAGCAATCTCTGTTTTAACTGATTTGAGTTTTTGCTCCTCATTGTTTTGCTGTTGTGCTTGACCATTTTATTCCCATGGAGCTACTGAGTATTCATTTGTTATGAGTAAATTGCTTGATTAATTCCTTTTTTTTTAATGCCGTTTCTTTGACTTATTATTTGTTTTCTCATTTTTGCATTGCTCACACAGTGATTAACAGACTTGTGCTTGCAATGTGAATCATAATAGTCTTTTTCATACAGATGTTCTTAAATTGCCTCTCACTGAATAGAGTTGGGAATGGGTATCATGTTCTGGCAGCTGTGAAAAAGCCAGAGAAACCTGTCACTTATCGTTTCCCCCACTGATTTCACGTTAAGCATTACTTTCGATTCTAATCATCCCCAATCCAACCAGTGGTATGTCTTGCTTTTCCCCACCACCTCTCTCTCACTCATTTGGAATCCATTCCCCTTGCATCAACATCAAAACACACACCGAGAAGTTGAGGTTGAAATTCTCTGCACATCTGGAAGACAGAAGGTTGCTTTAGAGCTTGGCTGTAAAGTGACTTTTTATTCAAATGCCAGGCATCTCCAACAAGAGAGAATCTAGCCATCGCTCCATCACTGAATCCCCCACTCTCAACATCCTGGGGTTACCGTCTCCAACAAGAGAGAATCTAACCATCACTCCATCACTGAATACCCCCAACTATCAACATCCTGGGGGTTACCGTCTCCAACAAGAGAGAATCTAACCATCGCTCCATCACTGAGTCCCCCAACTATTAACATCCTGGGGTTACTGTCTCCAACAAGAGAGTATCTAACCATCGCTCCATCACTGAATCCCCCACTATCAACATCCTGGGGGTTACCATCTCCAACAGGAGAGAATCTAACCATTGCTCCATCACTGAATCCCCCACTATCAACAACCTTGGAGTTCCTGTCTCCAATAAGAGAGAATCTAACCATCGCCCCCTTGACATTCAATGTTGTTACCATCATTGAATTCCCTGCCCCCCCAGCCCCCCACCCACTGTCAACATCCTGGGAATTACCATCAACAGTAAGAGAGAATCTAACCATCATGTCCTTGACATTCAACAGTATTACCATCACTGAATGCCGACCCCTCCCCCCCACCCCGAACCACTATCAACACCCTGGGCGTTACCATCTCCAATAAGAGAGAATCTAACCCTTACCCCTTGACGTCAGCAGTGTTACCATCACTGAATCCCCCATTATCAACATCCTGGGGGTTAACCTTCTCCAATAAGAGAGACTCTAAACATTGCTCCTTGACATTCAATGATGTTACCAACACTGAATCCGCCACTATCAACATCCTGGGAGTTACCATCTTCAACGAGCGAGAATCTCGCTATGGCTCTTTGATGTTCATTGACGTTGCCATCAGTGAAATTCCCAATATGACATCCTGGGGGTTACCACTGACCGGAGTCTGAACTGGACCAGCCCCATATAAACACAGGGCTACAAGAGCAGCTCAGAGGCTGGGAATCCTGCAGCGAGTAACTCCCCAAAGCCTATCCACCATGGACAAGGCACAAGTCAGGATTTTGATGATTTTCAGGGTGATTTTGGCTCATGCACGTGTGAGGAACCCTCTATTTGGATAACAGAAGGAGATGGATATCTGCCCTGACCAAAGGAGGGGAGAATAAAGTGGAGGATCACCATCTGAAAGCATCAATAATTAAACATTCTCGAGCATTTTTATTCCGAAATAGTCTGATATTTGTTTAAAGGACTTAATGACCTAAAGTCAGCTTCGGTAATATTTTCAAACAAATTGTTCCAATGCCTAATCCTAAATGTAAAATCTGTCGGTCAAATGTAGTTAAATCCTTCAACCCAGGCATCTGTTGCCACAGAAACCCAGACTCCCTGAGAGAACATGCCAGCAGTGAAAAGCTAATCATTGCGTTGCCGTTCTGAATAATTATTTCAATGATAAACGCTTTTTTGAGTAGTATAGCTACACAAGCACAGCTTTTGCCTTTGCTTTGAAGAATGGATTTTGTGGCTGTTGTCTGAGTAAGTATGGTGGACTGTCACTTTCAGAATCCAAAGACGTTACATAATGTTAACATCATCGGCCATTTTGGGCGCCAAACAGCCTTCTCTGTCAAAGCTACCTGGAGAGTGAGCACCTCCTCAATAAAGTTGCTGTTTAAGGCTTTGGCCTAACTGACACAAGAAACTACTAATGTATCTAACACAGCTGAGCTATCAAATTCATCTGAATGTGCCCCCATAAGTTAAATTGTTATCTCCAAAATCAATAGCTGCAAAAATGGTCTTAATTTCATGTTAAAATTGTCAAAGTTGCCCAAAGACATGAGGGGCGCAGCAGGTCAGGCAACATCCAAGGAACAGGATGTCCGAAACGTCGACTCTCCTGCTCCTTGGATGCTGCCTGACCTGCTGCACTTTTCCAGAAACACATTTTCAGCTCTGATCTCCAGCATCTGCAGCCCTCACTTTCTCCTCAAAGACATGAGGGGCAATTTTTTTTACACAAAGGGCGGTTCGCATGTGGAATGAACTTCCAGAGGAAGTGGTGGATGTGGGTATGATTACAATGTTTAAAAGAAATATGGTTAAGTACATGAATAGGAAAGGTTTGGAGGGATATGGGCCAGGTCCAGGCAGGTGGGACTAGTTTAGTTTGGGATTATGGTCAGCATGGATTGGTTGGGGCAAGGTCTGTTTCCGTGCTGTATGACTATAATTCAGCTACGTTTATTTTGAATTGAGAGTGTGGTGCTGGAAAAGCACAGCAGGTCAGGCAACATCCAAGGAGCAGGAGAGTCGACGTTTCGGACATAAGCCCTTCATCAGGAATATTCTTGATATGAAGTGACAGTCCACCATACTTACTCGATGGGCCGAATGGCCTTACTTCCACTCCTATGTCTTCTGGTCTTATGGTCTTATAAACATGGACCACTCTTTTCTTCCTTAAACTGAATGTGAAATTCAATCATGGCTGATGCGCATTTCAGCTCCACTTACCAGCGTTCTCCCTGTAGCCCTTAATTCCTTGTGACAACAAGAATCTATCAATCTCGGCCTTAAAGACATTCAGCGTCCCGGCTTCCACTGCACTCCGTGGCAATGAATTCCACAGGCCCACCACTCTCTGGCTGAAGAAATGTCTCCGCATTTCTGTTCTGAAATGACCCCCTCTAATTCTAAGGCTGTGTCCACGGGCCCTAGTCTCCTCGTCTAACGGAAACAATTTCCGAGCATCCACCTTTTCCAAGCCATGTATTATTTTGTAAGTCTCTTGCATTCGCTTTCTTTATCACGGACTCAACCTGCATGTTTACCTTTAGAGAATCCTCGACTAGGACTCCCAGATCCCTTTGTGCTTTGGCTTTATTAATTTTCTCACCATTTAGAGAGTAGTCTATGCTTTTATTCTTTTTGCCAAAGTGCAAGACCTCGCACTTGCTCACGTTAAATTCCATCAGCCATTTCCTGGACCACTCTCCCAACCTGTCTAGATCCTTCTGTAGCCTCCCCACTTCCTCAGTACTACCTGCCTGTCCACCTAACTTCGTATCATCAAGTAGTGGGCGGCACAGTGGCTCAGTGGTTAGCACTACTGCCTCACAGCACCAGGGTCCCAGGTTTGATTCCAGCCTCGGGCAACTGTCTGTGTGGAGTTTGCACATTCTCCCCCCATGTCTGTGCAGGTTTCCTCCGGGTGCTCCGGTTTCCTCCCACAGTCCAAGGATGTGCAGGTTAGGTAAATTGGCCGTGCTAAATTGCCCAAAGTGTTAGGTACGTCAGTCAGGGGGAAATGGGTCTGGGTGGGTTACTCTTCGGAGGGTCGGTGTGGACTTGTTGGGCTGAAGGGCCTGTTTCCACACCACAGGGAATCTAATCTAAAGAAACACAAGAAGCAGGTGCAGCAGATAATTCAGAAGACAAATTAAATATTGTCCTTCATTGTTTGAGGAATGGAATTTAAAATCAGGGAGGTTATTCTGCAGCTCTACAGTGTGCTGGTGAGGCCATACTTGGAGTACTGTGTGCAGTTTTGGTCTCCTTACTTTAGAAAGGATGGACTGGCACTAGAGGGAGTGCAGAGGAGGTTCATGAGGTTGATTCCGGAGTTACGAGGGTGGGCTGATGAGGAGAGATTGAATGGACAGGGACTATACCCATTGGAATTCAGAACAGTGAGGGGAGGACCTTTTAGAAACACAAAAATTATGAAGGAAATAGATAAAATAGATGCAGGGAGGTAGTTTCCACTGGTGGGCGAAACTGGAATTAGGGGCCATTGCCTCAAATTTCGGGGGGGCAGATTTAGGACTGAGTTGAGGAGAAACTTCTTCACCCAAAGAATTGTGAATCTGTGGAATTCCCTGCCCTGTGAAGTAGTTGAGGCTACCTCCTTAAATGTTTTAAGACAAAGATAGATAGATTTTTCACCAGTGAAGGAAGCAAGGATTGAAGTGAGCAACTGGGCATGTGGAGCTGAGTCCATGAAAAGATCTGTCATGATCTTATTGAATGGCAGAGCAGGCTTGAGGGGCCAGATGGGCTACTCCTGCTCTTATGTTCTTATGTAGTATTCCGAACTTAAATAAGGACAACCATGAGGGTGTGAGAGCCGACCTGGCTAAAGTGAGTTGGCAAATTAGGTTTAAGGATGGCTCAGAAGACATGCGGTGGTCGACATTTAAAGGATATTCCAAAATGCAGGGCATTGGCGAGACCACATCACAGAACCATAGAATCCCTACGGTGTGGAAACAGGCCATTAGGCCCAACAAGTCCATACTGACCCTCCGTAGAGTACCCCACCCAAACCCATTCCCCAACCCCATTACTCTAGAGTTCCCATGATTAATACACCTCACCGAACACTATGGACAATTTTGCCATGAGGAGTATTATGCACAGTACCAGTCTCCCTGTTGAAGAAAGGATATAAATATGTTATAAGCAGTTCAGACCAGACTAACAACTGGCGGGTAAGGTATCTTAGGAGGAACTGGCTAGGCTTGTGTTTAGAAGAATGAGAGATGACTTGCTTGAAAAATATAAGATCTTGCTTGACCAGGAGGATGTGGAAAGGATGTCTCCTCTTGTGGGAGAATCTGGAACTAGAGGTCACTGTTTGCAAAGCTTTAAAACAGGGACAACTATTTTTTTTCCCTCGCGAACCTTTGGAACTGAAAAGGTAGAAGCAGAATCTCTGAATATTTTCAAGGCTGAGGTTAATAGATTCTTGCTAAGACAAGGGAGGTGAAAGGTTATCAGGGATTTGAGATGACAAGTCAATCAGCCACTATCTTATTAAACAGTGGGGCAGAACCCAGGAGTTGATTGGCCTACTCCTGCTCTGTGTTTTTTTTTGTTTTTAGTCATAGAGTCATCTCATATTTAATTCTTTCCCCATTACAAGCCACACTCAATGCTTGGACTTTACTTATGATGTATGCAAGTACTGGAGACACTTGGTGATTACAGTCGGTTATTCTGTAATGCAGAGGTTGTGTTTTTGTGCAACCCTGCATTATAGAAAAAACCGCGCTGTAGAAACAGCGCTTAAAGTGTTGGCAATGTAATTGCGTCACACCCAACATATGTTTTAAAAGTCCACGCTTCCGAAACGGTGTTCCCAATTTGTCAATCGCGTGATAGCAAATTCCTGTGAATGAAACATGCATTACAGCAGAATGACCTGTATTTGACTGTATTAATGCTCAATTTTTAACTCACACATTCTAATAGATTTTGTTTCTTTTTTTTTCGCTGTTCCCTGGGTCTGAAAACGCAGTCGACCTCTGTGATAAAGGGTCATTGTGAAATCAGGAATCATTATAGAACAGAGAGACCTAGGGGCTCGGGTACATAATTCTTTGACGTTTGCTTCACATATTGACAGGATGGTTGAGAAGGTATTTCGCATGCTTGCCTTCATTGCTCAGACCTTGGAGTATATGAATTGGGACATCATGCTGAGGTTGTACAGGGTGTTGGTCAGGCCTCTTCTGTAGTACTGTGTCCAGTTCTGGTCGCCCTGTTAGAGAAAAGATTTTTCTGAGCTAGAGAGGGTTCAGAAAAGATTTGCCAGATGTTGTCGGAAATGGAAGGTTTCGAGTTATAGGGAAAGACTGGCTACGCTGGGACTTTTTTCTCTGGAGCGTAGGAGGTTGAGGAGCGACCTAAGAGGTTTAGAAAATCATGCGGGGCATAGATAAACTGAATACCAGGTGTCTTTTCCCTCGGGTGGGGGATTTCAAGACTAGGGGGCAAGGTGAGAGGAGCAAGATTTAAAAAAGACACAAGGGGCAAATTGTTTACACAAAGAGTGGTTTGTGTGTGGAATGAACGTTCAGAGGATTTGGGTACAGTTACAACATTTAAAAGATATTTGGTTAAGTCCATGGATTAAGAATTTTTTGGAAAGACATGTGCCAAGAGCAGGCAGATGGGACTAGTTTAGTTTGGGATAATTGTCAGCATGGACTGGTTGGACCGAAGGGTCAGTTTCCATGCTGTTTGACTCTATGACTCTAAGTTCCCTTGTCTTGATGGAGGAGAACTTTATAAATGTCATGCACAGAAATTATTATTCACAGCAACAATTGCCACTGATGGGAATGCTTGATCTGTAAACCCCCACAAAGGGATTCTATGTATAGGGAATTGCTGATTGATACAGAGATTCTCCTGTAAACGACCTCCTTCCTCCGTCCTACTCAGATAAATCATCTTAAACAGTCTTAAAGCACATCAGAGAATTCAAAAGGACTTTGTTTGGAACGAGAACCACTTCAACGTCACGACTAAACAAAATACAACAGTAGTGACAAAAGCGAGAAACATTATCCTTCTTTTTCCTGCACTTAGGTTTCTATTGCTTTATGTTAATGTTCGGCATTTCCATCAGACCATTGAATTCGGAATGTAGCTGCATTCTGAAAGACCTGTCACTTGTAAAATTAGAGTGTGTGCTGCTGTTGCCACAAGGCATTTAACAATGCAAAGTACGCAGTGCCACTGAAGTGCAAAGTAACTCCCAAGAGCTTTAAGTCAACACACACACATGCGCGATGGTCAAGAAGGCAAAACATCGCCTCTTCTTCCTCAGGCAGCTCAGGAAATTCGGCATGTCCATGAACCTTTACAGATCATCAACTTTTACACATGCACCCCAGAAAGCATTCTATCCAATGCATCATGGCTTGGTGTGGCAACTGCTCTACCCAGGACTGTAAGAAACTACAGAGTTGCAGACCATCGTGGAAGCCAGCCTCCATCCACACTGTTCACTACTGCGGAAAGGCTGCCAACATCATCAACGACCTCTCCCTCCCCGTAATGCTTTCTTCCGATCTCTTTCCTCAGGCAGAAGACACAGAAGCTGAAAACCACGCACCAGCTGATTGAAGAACAGCTTCTTCTCTGCCGTTGTTCGACTGCTGAATGGACCTCTCCAACTTCAAATGATGTTGATCCTGCTTTGTGCAACTCCTGTGCAGCTGTAACCTCATGTGCCTGGCTCTGTCTAAGAATCCGATGATCTGTATGTTCTCGTTTGCTATGATCTGCCTGTACTGCTCACAAAACAAAACCTTTCACTGTATTTAGGCACATGTGACTGCCATAAATCAAATCAAACTTTGACTCGATATGCACATATACATATATGCACTCTCACACACCTCTGCTACCTCAGGCATTACTGCCAATGTGGTCTACAGATCTGTCCCTATATATACATCTATATACCACAAAGATTGGGGATCGTACTGAGACAGATTTTTGAAATTTACTAATGACACTAAACCATTTACATCGCTATAACACCCCCCCAGACTTCTACAGATTGGGTTCCCATATTTCTATATCATCTATATATCACAAAGATTGGGGATCGTGTTGAGACAGATTTCTTGAAATTTATTAATGATACTAAACCATTTATTTCACTATAACACCCCCCAGACTTCCACGTAGTCCGGGTTCCCATATTTCTCAATGTTATTCAACATTACATCCATGTAACTGACTGTGTGAACACACTACACTGACTCCATTCACTGAGAGAGTGACTGATGGTGAGGAAAATACCTTCAGACCAGAACATTACGTAAGCATGCTGCCTCCAATCCCCACAATGAAGACCATGCCCCCAGCTTCCTTCTTACCTCCTTATAACCCCTGCTTGACTTTTAGTGACTGGGACTGATTGTGGCCCACTCCTTTGACTGACAGAAACATTCGGCCTAAAAGATGATTGACAGGATGCCTTTCTGATACCCATCCAATATTCTGACTGACAGGTCTCAGGGCTGTCTGTGGCACACTCCCCGAATTGAAAGAATAATTTTGTTGTTACATATATCCAGGGGATGCAGTGAAAAGTGTGACTGGCCTGCGACCTACCATTCCGCCATCTTGAACTGTACAGGTATGGACCGCTGACACTGATCGCCAACTGACCATGCTCAAGCCCCTGGCACTGACAGTGGAGACTGCTCTTGCCCTACTGTGCCGGGAGGCCCTGACTGAAGGCCGTGGCCTGACTGAGGGCCATTTCCTGTGGGCTTGGAGACCTGGCCATGCGGTCAAAGTACATGCAGTGTGTTTGGTGTGAAGGCTGCTTGCACACAGTGATGGTGGTGGGAGACTGTAGCAATAGCACGGTGATGTACAGCAACATATTCATCTCTTGACTGATCATTGCTAACAAACATGAAAGACAGCCCTGACAAGTCAAGCAAATATCACCAGTCTAATGTGACCCCTTTCCGTGCACAACCAGCAGCATTCCACAGAATCACAGAGTCCTCTATAGTGTGGAAGCAGACCAGTAGGCCCATCCAGTCCACACTGACCCTCTGAAGAGCATCCCATCCAGACCCACCCTATCCCTATAACTCTGCATTTCCCATGGCTGATCAACCTAGTCTGCACATCCCTGGACACTATGGGGAAATTTAGCATGGCCAATCCACCAAGCCTGCAGGTTCCTGCACAACATGGGGCAATTTAACACGGCCAATCCACTTAAATTGCACATCTTTGGACTGTGGAAAGAAACTGAAGCGTCCAAAGGAAACCCATGCAGACACAGGGAGAATGTGCCAACTCCACACAGCCACTGCCTGAGGTTGGAATCGAACCCGGGTCCCTGTCTCAAGACTAATCCATGATCTGGATTCTACACTTACTGATGCTACTTTATATCACATACACATGACTGGCTGACTGAATATACCACCCTGATCCCAACGCACTGAGACGGTGACTGAAGGCAAGGTGGTCACCTCTACACCAGAACTTCCCATGCCATGATATCATGTAACTGTCTGATAGGTGCACTGC
The DNA here is from genome assembly GCF_004010195.1 of Chiloscyllium plagiosum. Classification (NCBI taxonomy): domain Eukaryota; kingdom Metazoa; phylum Chordata; class Chondrichthyes; order Orectolobiformes; family Hemiscylliidae; genus Chiloscyllium; species Chiloscyllium plagiosum. The sequence goes on along the minus strand of NC_057751.1, from coordinate 16,131,578 downwards.
CTGCCCGCTCGACGTCATAGGCCTGCAAGGATAACTTGGATTTGTCAGCTTTCTATGGTGCTGGACTGAGAGCGCAGTTCTGAGAGCACTGGGGTCTCGGGGTCAGGGGACCAATTATTGTGGACTGAAGTTGAGGAGAAATTTGCTCTCTCAGGGAAAGATGGCTACATGGGGAGTGGGCAGGGAAGTGGAGTTGATCAGCCAGGATGGCATGGAATGATGTGGTAAGATTGACAGGCCGAAAGCGGTCCTGTTCCGCTCTGAATGCTTGCATTCTTCAGTCTGCCGGAAACAGTAAGGGGTCAAAAGAATCATAGAAAACTAGCATGCAGGTTAGTTGGATAACAAAGAAAGTGAATGGAATGTTGGCTTTTCTCGTGAAAGGAATAGAACGTAAAGGGAAGGATGTATTCTTGCAGTTATAGAAGCCATTTGTGAGACCTGGAGTATTGTGCACAGTTTTGGTCCCCTTATTTGAGGAAAGACGTAGTGGTATTGGAGGCAGTTCAGAGGAGGTACACTAGATTGACCCCAGAGATGAGGGGTTTGTCGTATGCAGAGAGATTGAACAGTTTAGGCCTACACTCTGTGGAATTTAGAAGAATGAGGTGAGATCGAATTGAGGTATTCAGGATGATAAAAGGTGTGGATAAAAGAGATGTGGAGTGGATGCTTCCTCTTGTGGGGCATTCTGGGATGAGAGGTCACCGTCTGAGGATAAGAGGTGGCAAATTTAAAACACAGTTGAGCGGAACCTGCTTCTCCCAAAGGGTTGTGAATCTGTGGAATTGGCTCAGCCCAAAGTATGGTGGATGCTGGGACAGTGAGGACATTTGAGGAGTTAGATTTTTTTATATCGGTAATGGGTTGAAGGGATATGGGGAGATGGCAGGAAAATGGGGGGGTGAGGAGCATACTAGCCATGTTCGAATGGCGGAGCAGACTTGATGGGCCAAATGGCCGAATTTGAACTGATGAACTCATTCTGAGGCAATAGCAGGGACAACAGTTGGCACAGCCTGCAAGGCTCCTCTGCAAAGTGGCAGAGAGCAGTGTTATGGACCAGGCCAGACCCCCCCCCCCCCCCCCCCCACTTCAAAACAATTCAAGAAAGTAGCAAGGACCCTAACTTTTCTCCTTGTTTTAAGCAGGTGTACAGTGGATATTCCAGGAGTGATGCAGTTGGCCTAACCACTTAGTTTTAAATAAAACAGAATTTATTTGCAAGATTACCAAATAAAACACAAACAGAAGAGAACAGAAAATAGAATAACAACCGACCTGAAAACCCAACAGATTATCCCAACTTAACGATGCTGTTCCAACAATCCCCGTAAACACCCTGTGGCAAAAAAGGTAAAATCAAACACAGGGTCTTACAGGAGAGAGAGAGAGGGAGAGATGGCAAAGAGATTCAACATGGAACGCCTTCCTCCGTGTCGCTGTTTGTTTGACAGGAGCTTCAAAACTGACTGACTGCTTGTTCTGAACAGCCAGACTGGTAAAACCAAACCAAACTGGAGAAAAGCTGAGCTGGGAGAACTGGCCACTCCTTTTTCACGGTACAAGTGTTTTTCATTTAACTTGAAAGCCTTTAGTCTCTGAGGCAGTATCTGATAGTTATAATCAAACTGGCCCTAAAATCCATAAAAACCAAACTTCCCGGAGTCTCTGTGTTTACGACCCCTCTTGAAAACTAACCAAGGTCAACATAATCTTGTTTAAGGAACAGCATCATCACAGCGGCCCTGGACAGATTGACATGTGGAACGTCCTTCTGCACTGCTACAATTCTGCAAGTGGAAAGGTTTGACATCTGTTGCTGAACTGAGCAAAAGATTGCTGTCGGAAGATGCACTGAGCCTATCATTAGCCTGTCACATCCTCGATATGCACAGTCATCTCAAGGAATATCCTTAATATTCTGTGTACCATTGCGGTGGGATTATCATTTTTAGAACAAAAATATCCTCCTCCCTTGCTGAATCATCTTGTAACTTACAGAGTCATGGAGGTCTGCAGTATGGAAACAGACCCTTCGGCCCAACTTGTCCATGCTGCCCAGTTTTCACAATTAATCTAGTCCCATTTGCCTGCATTTGGTCCTTATCACTCCATGGAGAAAGTGAGGTCTGCAGATGCTGGAGATCAGAGATGGAAATGTGTTGCTGGAAAAGCGCAGCAGGCAGTTTTCACAATTAATCTAGTCCCATTTGCCTGCATTTGGTCCTTATCACTCCATACCCATCCCATTCATTTATCTGTCCAAATGTTTTTTTCAATGACAGAATTGTACTCGCTTCCACCACTATTTCTGGCAGCCAGTTCTGGACACTCACCACCCTCTGTGTGAAGTGACTGCCCCTCTAGACCTTTCTGTATCTTTCCCCTCTCACCTGAAACCTATGTCCTCTAGTAAGGGGTAACGTTTTCACACAGAAGGTGGTGCGTGTATGGAATGAGCTGCCAGAGGAAGTGGTGGAGGCTGGTACAATGACAACATCTAAAAGGCAGTTGGATGATTACATGAATAGGAAGGGTTTAGAGGGAGATGGGCCAATTGCTGGCAAATGGGACTAATTTAGTTTGGGAAACCTGGTTGGCATGAACCAGTTGGACTGAAGAGTCAGTTTCTGTGCTGTGTGACTCTATGATTCTCTGGCAGTGGCACTCTTGCTGTCAGGAGAAGCTGAAGTAAGAGGGATGACTTCGTAATGTTGCACTGGCATTTCAGAACAAGGGAAGCAAAGGAACCAAAGACTTGCGTTGCCAAAGCTCCCAAATCCCTGTGTCTCTCTGTAGCCCACTGCATACCTTTTTGGGAATTTGCTGCAGTTTGGGAAATGCCACCGCCAACTTGTGCACCCAGGCTCCCTCAGTCAGCGATGCAGTTAAAAACAGGACAGCAATGTGGAGAGAGGGACCAATCTCGGTGCCCACCCCCCCCCCAGCGCTTGTTTTCAAAATGGGGGCCATTGGGATCCTTGGCCTCCACTCGAAAAAATGAAAAGTTGGGGGAGGGAGCGCAGTGCAATGGCTCACCTGACAGCGATGGAGGAGGAGAGGTGCAATGTTGTGGGTAGAGATGTAGTCACAAGGCGCAAGCCTGCAGCCAGTGGGTGATTCACCTCACAGTCAAATTGCCGATTGGTACACGCTGCCAGTGGGCCCATCCAGAGACAAGCCACGTGTTTGGCCAAGCCTTGTGGGTCCTGTCGTGTCCATCGGGGGCCAACAATTCCCAGGGATGATTCACCATTGTCATAAACAGTGTTGAGTCACAATGTATGGAAGTGTTTTTCTGAGGGGAATTGAAAAGCCAAGAGAAAGAAGCTACTTGTGATATTTATGGTGGCTGATGACGTGCGTGTCTCGCAGTTCCCTGATTGCTTCTGTGGCACTTGGAGAGACAAACCTGACAGTGATTTGCTCCGCACATGAGACTAAACATGTCGCCTCAAATAGAAAATAAAATAGCGACCTGGGTGGTTGCCTTTACTGCCAGCCCTCACTGATCTCTGAATCACCACCAGCAGCAGAGTAACAAATCTATTGTTCAGAATGAGATCATTTCACTTTCTCCCCCTTCCCACTAAATGTCACTGCTAAATTGACATGACTTGCAAAAGCAACTTAAGAGTTTTAAGTGTTCTTGAGTGTTGATGTTGGCGAGCTGATCTGGGATTCAGTGAAGGTTGTTCTGTATTTGACCACGATCATTGGCAGTTCTCAGAATCAAATCAGAGGTTACACGATGCCAGGTCGTAGTCCAACAGATGTATTTGAAATCACACGTTTTTGGAGCTCTGCTCCTTTGTCACTTCACCCGACAGCTCCAAAAGTTTGTGATTTTAAATAAGCTTGTTGGATTATAACCTGGTCTGGCGTGACTTCTGACTTCGTCCACCCCAGTCCAACACCAACACCTCCACATCGGAATCAAGTCAGGTCAGAAGTCTCAGGTTCCTCTTAATAATCAGCAATGCCCCTTAGACAGCATCTTCCAAATTCACATCGAGAAGGACAAGGACAGCAGGTACATGGGAACACCACCCCCCCGCAAGTTCCCTTCCGAGCCCCTCACCATCCCGACTCGGAAATATCTCGGCCGTTCCTTCAGTGTCGCTGGGCCAGAATCCTGGGGCTCCCTCCCTCAGGGTGCTGTGTGTGGGGGTCCCGACACCACACAGACTGCAGCAGTTCAAGAAGGCAGTTCACTCCCACCTTCTCAAGGCTGGGACATTGAGTAAGTTTAAGGAGGGGGGGGCAGGCAGAGTTTTAATTAGCAATGATTTGAAAGGTTTTGGGGAGCAGGCGGGAAGGTGGATTTGAGGCCGAGATGAGATCAGCCATGATCCTATGGAGGGGTGGAGCAGGCTGGAGGGGCTGAATGGCCTCCTCCTGCACCTTGTTCTGATGTTCTTAAGGGATAATTAGAGATGGGTAATCAATGGTGGCCTGCGATGACCACATCTGTGAATGAATCGGTAGAAAAATCACTCTGGGAGGAAGCATTTTAAGGGATTTCGGCAATAATTAGATCAATTTTCTGCCTCCCCAAACCCAGCCCATTTCTGAGGAATATTGACCAGATTGTAACTTGGAGTGATGGTGTAGGGTTATACAATGGTTACAGCACAGAAGGGAGCCATTCAGCCTCCTGTGTCTGTGCTTGCTCCCTCCAAGAGGTCCTACCCCACTCGCCTGCCCTTTTCCCCAATAGCTGTGAAAATCTTTCCCCTTCACCCAATCCCGTTTCGCAAGACTCAACTGAATTAGCCTTCTCCACACAGCTCTCGCCTCTCCTCACGTGGCTTTAGCTCAGGCTAAGGAAATTCGGCATGTCCGTTAGGACTCTTACCAATTTTTATAGATGCATCATAGAAGGCATTCTACCAGGGTGCATCACGGCTTGTAAGGCAACTCCAGCATTTGATTATCCGAACATCGGATTATCCGGCAAGATCGCAAGGTCCTGACGCTTGGCTAAACTATATTATCTGGCATTCAATTATCCGGAATTCGATTAACCAAATGAAATACTCCCTGCCTGTGTCCTTTGGGTAATTGAGGTTCCTCTGTACTCTATCCAGGACTGTAAGAAATAAGAGAGCGTTGTAAATACAGCCCAGTCCATCACACAAGCCAACCTTCCATCCATTGTCTCCTTCTACACTTCCGGCAGCCTCAGAAAGGCAGCCAACATCATCACAAACCACTCACACCCCGGTTATAACATCTTCCAACCTCTTCCATCGGGCAGAAGATACAAGCACTTAAACACACATACCGACAGATTCAAGAACAGCTTCCTCCCTGCTGTTATTAGACTTCTGAATGGATCTCTCAAATTTCAAATCTAATGTAGATCTCACTCTGTGTGCACCCTCTCTGCAGCAGTAACATTGTATTCCTCGCTCAGTTCAATTTGTATGGTATGATCTGCCTCTTTTGCACCCGAAACAAAACAAACCTCAGTATATGTGACAATAATAAATCAAATCAAATCAAAAACATGTAACTTCCCCACTGTGCCTTGGCAGCAGCTGCCCCAAGCCTTAGTGCATCCCTCAGCACGTAGTCCTGGACCTTGAAATGTACCAGTCTGCAACACTTGGTCAAGGTCAACGCCTTGTTCTGGAAGACCAATAGGTTTTGGGCAGATCAAAGAGCATCTTTCACTGAGTTGATGGTCCTCCAGGTGCAGTTAATGTTTGAATCAGTGTGTGTCCCTGGGAACAGACCGTCAAGCACAGAGTCCTGGCATCATGGAACTGCTCAGGATGAACCTCGATAAAAACCACTGCAACTCTCTCCAGACTTCCTTCGCAAAGGCACATTCCAGCAAATTTCTCGATGAAGGAAAGGTGGCATGTAATGGTCTAAATACTTAGAGTCATAGAGATGTACAGCACGGAAACAGACCCTTCGGTCCAACCCGTCCATGCCAACCAAATATCCCAACCCAATCTAGTCCCACCTGCCAGCACCCAGCCCATATCCCTCCAAACCCTTCCTATTCATATACCCATCCAAATGCCTTTTAAATGTTGCAATTGTACCAGCCTCCACCACTTCCTCTGGCAGCTCACTCCATACCCGTGCCACCCTCTGCGTGAAAAAGTTGCCCCTTAGGTCCCTTTTATATCTTTCCCCTCTCACCCTAAACCTATGCCCTCTCGTTCTGGACTCCCCCATCCCTGGGAAAAAAACTTTGTTTGTTTATCCTATCCATGCCCCTCATGATTTTATAACCTGTATAAGGTCACCCATCAGCCTCCAACGCTCCAGGGAAAACAGCCCCAGCCTATTCATCCTCTTCCCTGTAGCTCAAACCCTCCAATCCTGGCAACATCCTTGTAAGTCTTTTCTGAAATTTTTCAAGTTTCACAACATCTTTCCGGTAGGAAGGAGACCAGAATTGCACGCAATAATCCAAAAGTGGCTGAACCAATGTCCTGTACAACTGCAACATGACCTCCCAACTCCTGTTCTCAATACTCTGACCAATAAAGGAAAGCATACCAAACGCCTTCTTCACTATCCTATCTACCTGCGACTCCACTTTCGAGGAGCTATGAACCTGCACTCCAAGGTCTCTTTGTTCAGCACTTGGAGCATTCCACAGCAGCAAGTCCCATCCTCTGCAACCCCAAGGACAGATAGAACCTCAGTATGTAGTGACACATGGTGTTTGCGTATCGAAGTTGTACGCACAGCTTGATGCAGCCGCACACAAAGGTGGCCATGAGGACGGGGTGACGTTGGGTATGTTCATTCCACACCCCCCCTCCCGCCGCCCCTCCACCTCCATAATTTTGAACATGGAGTCCCTCCAGATATGATCCATCTTGGACCTCCAGACCAAGTGGAAGACGGCTCGGGTGACGGACTAGACCTGCGCCACCTACAGAACAGAGGGAGAGTACCCCACACTTGATGGCCAGGTTTTTACCTGTAATGGAGAGGGAGGAGTGCCAGTTTCTGCCTCACCTTGGTGATGTGCTCCTCCCAAGATTTTGCGCACACCTCGGCCCCTCTGAACTACATTCCGAACACCTTCAGGTAATCTGTCCTGCTAACGGCAGGGATAAAGGATCAGTCGGTTCAGTTCCTAGACAGCGATCGCACAGGGGACTAACCCTCCAGCTCAGGGACAGGTCTGAATGGATCCCAAAGCAAGACCTATCAACCTCCAGCACTCTCCTTACCATCTGGATGAGGACATTTGAATGGGGGAGAACATCGCACCAGAATTATTAAAAATAACAGAAAAGTAATTTCCTGTCATCCAGATCGCTGCGTACTTTTGGAGAAAGCTTGTCTCGGTGACAACTGATTATGCACATCCCTACCTTTGTCCTTGTCACCCTAATTACGATTAGTACTTGCGTCAGGCAGAATTACTGTCATTTCAAAGCACCCCTGAGAGCACTCTACATTTTTCATCAGGACATTCATCTTCACAAAGCGTTTTTTCCCCCCCCCCCCCGATTTATTTTCAGCAGCAGTGCTGGCTAGGTATTACGTTTTGTGGCCAGCAGTAATTATTCTCAAAGCTAATGGATGATGATTGTTAGGAATTTGGAGCTTTTAAAAGGTCCCTTCTTTATTGGAGGAGCAGGGTGCAAGTGAGGAAAGCATGTTGTTCGTTCAAGGACTGAGCAGGCCAGTGATAGGAATGCAGATAAAAGGTTTTTTTTGCGAGTGGTGTAATTGGCAATTCAGTCACTCAAATTGCAGGTATCGAAACTGCTAAAAGAAGGTGTCTCTGATGGGCCTGCATATGATGCCTCTCAGTAAAAGTACACTGCAGATTTCTGCATGGCATTTAAATGCCAGTTTCCTCCTCTTTTTCCTGTGTTAACTTTCCAGTGGTCACCCATCGGCATTGATACTTCTCAAGTTGACCTTCTTGTGTCACCTTCTATTCACCAAAACGACAAAACATTGAACTTGGCTTGGTTGGAAGCAATGAGTCAACAGAAAAAAAAATTATTGAAATTTTAATCTTAATGACTGGAGTAGACAAAAACAAAAGCACTTGTCAGATCCGATGCGAGAATGAGCATCAAGATGGCGGCTGCTGGCACAGGAAATAGTTTTCTGGTTTGTTGGAGCCCGCCCGCTCCAGAGCAGTGGCATCCTTTCGCTCTATGTAACTCTTCATCTTATTTTTCTTCTCGTTTTCTTTCTTTACCTTTGAAGCCAGAGCGCTGTCGCTGCCGTGGATTGAGACTTCTGGTTGTGGTGGGCCTGAAGCCTGGACTCTTCGCAGGAGTGGTGCTCACAGCAGTGACTCCTGGCAGTGGAAGGGCCAAAGACTGGACTCTTGGTGGCATTAGGCCCAGAGCCTGTAATCTTGACAATGGTGGTGCCTGCAGTGGGGACTTTTAGCGTCAGTAGGCACAGAGCCTGGACTCCTGGTGGCAATAGGCCCAGAGCCTGGACCCTTGGCAGTGGCAGTGTCCAATGCGGGGACTCCTGGTGGCAATAGGCCCAGAGCCTGGACTCCTGATGGCAATAGGCCCAGAGCCTGGACTCATGGCAGTGGTGGTGCCCAGAGTGGGGACTCCTGATAGCAATGGGCCCAGAGTCTAGAGTCTTGGCGGTGTATCCTGGGGCATGGCATCGTTGTTGCTGTTCCTGGAGTGGAACTCCTTGAGGCCCACAACACTTCACACTAATTCTGAAGCCATGCTTGAGACCCAATTTGAACAGCAGGTGAATCCTTACTTCAGTAATTTGTTTTTCTTTTTGTAGCTCAAAATGGTGCCGGAATGTAGCAACAAAACACCTTAGAACAAAGAACGTAGAACATTACAGCACAGTACAAGCCCTTCTTCACTGCATCTTCAAAATATATGGTGATAATAAAATCATTAATTCAGGTTTTAAGAAATGATGAAACAATTATACTGTATAAGAAAGAAATATGCCTGGGCATTTCATTTTTTATTAAATAAATGAAAGTGCAGGAGAACAACAGAACCTTACTGGAGCATTCTTCATTACAATACCTCAGCAAGTCATATATTGCCATTAATTAGCACCACTTCCTCATCTCATATAAAATTATTAATCTCCATGAAATTTGGCATTTTTGCATGTGTCCTGGCGAATACCAGATGAAATGCTTTGATAACATCATTTTTCTTCTCAGCGATATTCAAGTACTGTTTAGCTAAGTATCCATTTCTTACTGAAATATTCTAATAGGAGTTGAAAGGCTACTTGACAGCTCACGTTCACGTCACACCTAATTATGAATGATTCATGGCACAGTCGATTAGTTACAAGACAGAGTGGGCAATTCAGCGCGAGGAAGGTGACAATCATGGAGTGACTTATCTTTATTCTTTCATGGGATAGAGTCATATAGTCATACAGCACGAGAACAGATTCTTAGGTCCGATCAGTCTGTGCTGACCATAATCCCAAACTAAACTAGTCCCACCTGCCTGCTCCTGGCTCACATCCCTCCAAACCTTTCCTGTACACGTACTTATTCAAATGTCTTTTAAATCTTGTATCCGTATCCACCACTTCCTCTGGAAGCTCATTCCACACACGAACCGCTCTCTATGTAAAATAATTGCCCCATGCCTTTTTAAAATCTTTCTCCTCTCCCCTCAAAAACATGCTCATAGTCTTGAAATCCCTCACCTTAGGGAAAAGACCTTTGTTATTCATCTTATCTATACCCCTCATGATTTTACAAACCTCGATAAGGTCACCCCTCAACCTCGTATGTGCCAGTGGGAAAAGTCCCAGCCTATCCAGGCTCTCTTTGTAACTCAAGCCCTCCAGTACTGGCAACATTGTCGATACCTCCTCCAGCTTAATAATATTCGACTTATAATAGGGCGACCAGAACTGAACACAGTAATCCAGAAGAGGCCTCACCAATGTCCTGTACAACCTCAAACATAACATCCCAATTCCTATACTCAAAGGTCTGAGCAATTAAGGTGTGATGACCCTGGCAAGACCAGAATTTGTTGTCCGTCCCTGACTGTCCTTGGACTGAGTGGCTTGCCAGGCCACTTCAGAGGGCAGTTAAGAAGAGAACCACTGCCCTGGGTCTGGAGTATTGGGTAAGGACAACAGATCCCCAACCCCAAATGGATATGAGAGAAGGTGGGTAGAATTGGATGGGGTAGGATGGTAGGAGGAGAAAGTGAGGTCTGCAGATGCTGGAGATCAGAGCTGAAAATGTGTTGCTGGAACGGCACAGCAGGTCAGGCAGCATCCAGGGAACAGGAGATTCGACATTTCAGGCATAAGCCCTTCTTCAGGATTCCTGAAGAAGGGTTTATGCCCGAAACGTCGATTCTCCTGTTCCCTGGATGCTGCCTGACCTGCTGTGCCGTTCCAGCAACACATTTTCAGCTAGGATGGTAGGAGGTTTGACTGGGGCATACATATGAGTTAGGTGGTTTGAGTGGGCTGATTCTGTGCTATGTACACCTCAATGAACCTCTCACTGTTGGCGAGTGGAGTCTGAGGTGAGATTCAATTGGAACATATAAGATCCTAAGTGGACTTAGAGTCATGGACTTGTACAGTATGGAAACAGACCCTTTGGTCCAACTCGTCCATGTTGGCCAGTTATCCTTCAATTAATCTAGTCCCATTTCCAGCATTTGGCCCATATCCCTCTACACCCTTTCTTTTCATGTGCCCACCCAGCCTCCACCACTTCTTCTGGCAGCGCATTGCATACATGCACCACCTTCTGCATGAAAAAGTTGCCCTTTCAGTCTCTTTCCCTTCTCACCTTAAACCTATGTCCTCTAGTTTTAGACTCCCCCTCCCTGAGGAAAAGACGCTGTCTATATACGCTATCCATGCCCCTTACAATTTTATAAACCTCTATAAGGTCACCCCTCAGCCTCTGATGCTCTAGAGGAAACAGGCCCAGCCTATTCAGCCTCTCCTTATAGATCAAACCCTCCACCCCTGGCAATATCCTTGTCAATCTTTTCTGTACCCTTTCAAGTTTCACCACATCCTTCCTAGAGCAGGGAGACCAGAATTGAACACAGTGTTCCAAAGGTGGCCTCACCAATGTCCTGTACTTGACTGGAAGAATGTCAAAAGGATGTTTTCTCTCTCTGAGAAAATCTAGAACTCGAGATCATCGTTTGAAAGGTATGGGGTCACCTTGTTGATGAGGCAAATTTCTTTTTTCTCTCAGAGTGTTATGAGTCTTTGGAATTCCCTTCCTCAAAAGTCAGTGGATGCAGAGTCTTTAAATATTTTTAAGGCAGACGGAGTTAGATTCTTAATGACCAAGAGGTGATGATTAATTATGGAGGGGATATGCTGGAAACTAGAGTCAAGGGTAAAATGGAGGGTAAAAGCCACAATCATATTGAATGGTGGAGTAGGCTTGAAGGGCTGAATGGCCTACTCCTGTTCCTTGTTGGTGTGATGTGACACTTTGTACCACACTCCTGAGGTGACTTGGGGGTCACCGTTACGATGTGGAAAACGTTGCCGCTGCGATGCGCAGAGCAAGATCACAGAGGCCGTCACACAATAATGGCTGCACCATCTGGGATTCTTTCGTTGAGGTGGAGCACATCACTTCAGATGAGAAAGACAGAGATGGCAGTCCCTCATTCTGGGCTCCTCCAGCTTGAGGGAATAAACACCACCTTACACTCACTACCTGATCAGCAGAGGGGAAGGTCAAATAGGAGGCAGAGTACAGGATTGAGAAATTGAATTTCGACCTTCAGAGAAAAATTGCAGGGGATGGTGGGATGAGAGGGGAGGACAAGTGAGCTCGAAAGTTAAAAAACAAAGGCAGTGATTACAAAAAGAAAATCAATGTGGAAGATGTAGCCTCCTGATTCTGCTGGTCGTCACAGGAACAAGAACTTATAAAGTCTCGATATCCATTTTCCTGTAATTTGCCTCAGACTAGCTCTTAAACGCTACCGTGTACAAAGCAGTGAATACATTAGAGGGAATATGTAAAAAGCCTTTGATAGGTTTAAGTACCATTAAAACAGATTTTAAAACCATGTGACAAGTGGTGCCTGGCTAATCACACATTAAATGAGTGAAATGAGATGCGACCTTTTCAAACAAATTTAACCCTTTAAGGTTCGCCACAGATTTTTAAATATCATAATAGACCCAAATTACAATTGGTTCCCACTTTATGAACTCTCTGATTAGGAATGGTCCTCCTTCGAGGCAATTTTAACTTCCACACTCTCCTTAGTTCTCTGCAATTTCGAATGGATTCCTTGTGTTTTCTGTGGTGAAGCCAAGTTGGATTACTGTCCTTGTTACCCATTACAATTTCCCGTCTCAGACTCTGATATGAACCATACTTATTTCTGATAATGTCTTCCCTTTTTCCATAGATGTAAAACCTAACCTTCATGTGTCTCATTTGCTTAATTGTGCTTCATGTGTTTCTTTCTCAATTTCTTGCTTGTCCTTTGACGAATTCTAATCCAATTTGATTCAACTGAAGTAGCCTTTTCTAGCTCGCTGAAGCCGGGGCCTTCGTCAACACCCGCTGCTCTCTGCCACTGCTCCCCACATCCTGCCGAAACCAGGGCCTGGCAGTAATTACCTTTCCAAAATTTGAGCACGGGACAACAAACAGGAAAAATTAGGAGATACGCAGAGGTCACTGACACCAAATACACCCTGATCTCAAAGTGCTGTTTTCGAAAAGAAGGAAGATCTGTTCTTGGAAAGAATGATGAATTAACCCTCAGATGGAAGTGAGTAAGAGAACAACAGTTATCAATCAAAGCTGCTCTATGGCTATTGGTCAGATGGATTTAGACAGTCAATGGCCAATGCACTCCCTCAAAATAAAAGGAAAATCAACAAGGCCAGGAGAGGCGAAAGAGGCAAGAAGATCCAGAGAGAGGACCCACACCATCTCCTTGGGAAACCCGCAACATTAGCCCGAAGGAGACAACAAAGGCTGTTGGTCCCAAGATCACCGAAGTCTACCAGAGACCACCACAAAAGGGTATAGGACCACTGGGAGGATGCGAGAGTGCACTCCCTCAACTCTTCAGTTCCACAGAACCGCCCTGGGATCGGTTCTCATCTGTCATGGATCATCAGTTAACTCAGTTGACTGGACGGCTGGTTTGACTCCAACGGCGTGGGTTCCATTCTCAGCCCAGCTGAGGTCACCATGAGAGGACTCACCTTTTCAATCTCTCCCCTTGCCTGAGATGTAGTGACTCTCAGGTTAAACTACTCCCAGTCATCTTTCTAATGAGAGCAGGAACTGCGGCGAATTTCCATTTTGCTTTACTTCCTTTCTCTGCCTCATGAACTGACAAGCCTGTAACTAAACTGCTGCCTCTTGAAAAACAATCAGAAAATTGCTATGAAACATTGACTGCCTGGATTAGGCAACTATGATGGCGAACCTGCTGAAGATAGTAGAGTCCTCCTGCCATGGCACCCTGGCAACCATTGAGCCAATCGATGACTGCTTTCCATCACCCTCCCCTCACCCACCCTTCTCTCAACCAACAAACAGATGGAAACAAAGAAAAGCAAAGAACAGCACAACACAGGAACAGGCTTTTCGACCCTTAGCCCTGTGCTAACACATGACACCTCTCCATAACAAAAGCCCCTTGCCTCTACGCGGCCTGTATCCTACCATTCTCTGCCTGTTCACACATCCATCAAGTTCAAATCTCTTAATGCCAGCAATTCTCCACGTTCAGAAAGCTTTCTTTCAGTTAGCCTTGGCCTCCAAAGCTGTTGTTGACCAGGAAGAGCAGAAACAAGATCCGTTCCAATTCTTGTGGTGAAAGGAAGATGGAGATCTGAAGGCAAAAAAGGAGGGAAGTGTCAAAGAGTGTCTACTGAGATTGAAGTTGGAAATCAGTGCACAAGATGATGTTAATGATTTCGAAATCTGAATGTGTATGTACTTTTGTGACCATAAGGCTGCTATTGGTGGTGGTTTAACCCGAGGGTCACGACGCCTCAGGCAAGGGGAGAGATTGGGAAGGAGAGTCCTTCATGGTAGCCTCAACTAACAATGGGATTTGAACTCATGCTGTTGGCATTATATTGCTTCGTCAACCAACTGTGCAGCCAACGGAGCTAAACCAAGCCCCAGAAATCTGAATAACCAAGGTATTACATTTCATTATCTAGGACACAAGCATAGAAATGGGCCATTCAGCCCTACTACTCCCTGCTAGTGTTTAAGCTCCACTCCAGCCTCCTCCCACCTCTGAACCTACCATCCCAACAGTCTATCCCCTTCTCTCCCTCATTAGTATGGTGATCATCCCCACAACGGGATCGACATGATTCACTTCAGCCATTCCCTGTCAGGTCGAGTTCCACGTTCTGCCCCTCCACTGCTCTCTGGGGGAAGAGGTCCCTTCTGGAATTCCCAATGGGATTTCCCGGGGACCGTTTGATATTGACAGCCTGTGGTTCTGCTCTTCCTTCCGTGTCCACTCCACCTTTTGGAATATTAAAGATTGGAGAAGTGTCAGAAAAGGGACAAGGTGATTTAAACTGGAGGTGACTTCCTTTGCACAGACAGTTTTCTGAATGTCTCACACTGGCCATGCTGGTTATACAGATTTTCATTCTGAATACAAATCTTTGCAATCCTGGTGTATATTCTGGACTGATAATCCTGTGGCCTGAGCTAATCCTCTGTGGACATGAGTTCAAATCCTGCCATAGATTCTCGAGAAATTTAAATTCAAACAATAAAACCTGGAAATTGAAAGCTAGTCTGCATGAGGACGATCAATGGAAGTACCATCGATTGTCCTCAAAACACAACTGAATCACCAACAGAGTCAAACAGCACGGAAACAGACCCTTTGGTCCAACCAGTCCATGCCAACCATAATCCCAAACTAAACTAGTCCCATCTATCTGCGCTTGGCGCATATCCCTCCAACCCCTTCTTATTCATGTACTTACCTGAAGGTCTTTTAAATGTTGCAACTGTATCCACATCCACCACTTCCTCTGGCAGTTCATTCCACACATAAGCCACTCTCTGTGTGAAAAAGTTGACCCTTAAAAATATGCCCTTAAAAATATGCCCTCTACTTTTGAATTTCCCCACCCTAGGGAAAAGACCCTTGTCATTCACCTTATTTATACCCCTCATGATTTTACACACTTCTATAAGATCATACCTCAACCTCCTATGCTCCAGTGAAAAAAAATCCAGCCTCTCCTTATAACTCAAACCCTCCATTCCCAGCAACATCCTGGGAATCTTTTCTGAACCCTCTCCAGCTTAATGATATCCTTCCCATAACAGGGCGACCACAACTGGACACAGTCCTCCAGAAAAGGCCTCACCAACGTTCTGTACAACCTCAACATGACGTCTCAACTCCAATACTCAAAGGTCTGAGCAATGAAGGCAGGCGTGCTGAATGACTTCGTAACCACTCTGTCGGCCATGGAAGGACATCTGCCAACCTTACTTCGTCTGGTCTACGTGTGACTCCAGTCACAAAGCAAGGGTGCTGATTTTGAAACAGCGGGGTAATCCACTTCATTCAGGGGCATTGAGTGGTAATAGTTCATGGTACTATTGCTAGACTGTTAATCTCAAGACCCAGTTAATGTTCTGGGGATCCTAGTTCAAACCCACCACAGCAGATGGCAGAATTTGAATTCACAAAAATCTGGAATTAAGAGTCTAAGGAATTGATTGTCAGGAAAACCCATCTGGTTCACTAATGTCCTCTTAGGGAAGGAAATCTGCCATCCTTACCTGGTCTGGCCTACACATGACTCCAGACCCACAGCAATGTGACTGATTCTTAACTGACCTCTGGGCAACTAGGAATGGGTAATCAATGCCGGCCTAGCCAGTGATGACCACGTCCCAGGAATGAATTTAATAAAAAGGGGGTGCTCAACAAACATTAGCCTCACCAGTGATGTCCCTGTGAAAGAATGTTTTGAAAGCCAAGAGACTTTGCCAATTCGTTCTGTTACAGTCATGGAATTCCCAATTCACAACAAAAAGGTCTCCAAATTTTAGCAACGGTTTCTATCCTGAGAGTTTTCAACACAGGAGGAGGTGTTCAGCTCAGAAGCCAGCTACTGTACAGATGCTCCATCATTTATGTTGAGTTTGTCAGAACTGATGCAATTACACATTTAGTGTTGTATCTCTGTTTCCTGGAATGTATTATTAACTCTTGTGAAGATTGAGCCCTCGGCATGTACTGTACGAGGAAGGGAATGTGGGAGGGGGAGCTCTTCACCTTGTCGGTGAACAGAACCCACACCCTTAATAAAAAACATGCACCCCCAGAAAACACTTGTTCTGTTCTAAAGAAAAGACTGCATTTATATAACGCCTTTCACAATGACAGGGTGTCTCAAAGCGCATTGCGGCCAATGGTAGCTGCTGTTTTAGGGAGGTGGACAATTTAGTGCACGGCATAGACCCCCCCACCCCCAAAAAAAACAGCAAGGTCATGCTTTCAGATGGTGATCGCTATTTTTGCGATGTTGTTGGAGTAGTCAATATTGAGCAAACTCCTTCAGAAGAGTGGCATCTCTGTCAGAGGGCACATGGGGCCTGACTCTCATATCTCATTCCCAAAAGGCACTGGAGAATGAAGACTGATGTTAAGAAAAATATTCAATTAATAAAAGGGGACTCAGTCAGTGGAAATAAGGTCAGCATGTTGCATGTTGCAAGGGTCAGCTGTAACGATGAGAAAGAGGTGACAGGAGATAAATGCAATCATGAGTGTTCTTGTTTCCAAGGCTGATCTCCATGAGTGATGTCCATGAAATTAGCATTTTCTTTAAATGTCTGATTTTCTTTCTGCTCCCTGTCGGACCGATAGTCAATGTGCTGAGTGACAGAGGGGAAGTGAAGTGAGATGCATTACTAGAATTAGTCAGCAGCACTTTTTCCACATTACACTGCACAAAGTACTCAATCAGCTTCCAAGACAGATAGGTTAGTATTTCAGTTGTACCTTTTACGACCCCAAAGTGCTTTCCAGCCAACAAAACACATTTTCACATGTGAAATGCCACATCAAAAATGATTTTCTGTACTTTCTGAGCTTAAACTGCTGCTTGCATGTTCACAGATCAAACAACAGCATTTCAGTAACTTAAAACAGCAGTTTCTAAGATGGTTGAACATTTGCAGAACTATTGACTGCTTGGTCTGTATGTAGAGGTGCTGTGCAATAAAGGGGGAGAAAGTGAGGACTGCAGATGCTGGAGTACCAGAGTTGAAAAATGTGGTGCTGGAAAAACACAGCAGGCCAGGCAGCATCCGGGGAGCAGGAGAATCGACGTTTCGGGCATAAGCCCTTCTTCCCTTTTGCTGTGCAATAAAACCAATACAGAGAAACGTGGCTGACTCTAATTAAAATCATTCATCTTCTACTGATCTCTAGCTTATAAGAAAGCTAAAAATCACACAACAGATTACAGTCCAACAGGTTTATTTGGAAGCACAAGCTTTCGGAGCGCTGCTCCTTCATCAAGTGGTTGTGAAGTAAAAGATCATAAGACACAGGATTTATCGAAAACCTTTACAGCGTGATGCAACTTAGATTATATATTGAAAAACACCTGGATTGTTTGTTAAGTCTCTCATCTTTTAGAATAACCATGTTGGTTTCAGTTCTTTCATATGTAAATCCCAGAATGTTTTTAAAAGTTACATTCTCAAGTGAACTTTAACAATAGGTATCATGTCAGCTCAGATAATGCATTGAAGGTGTGAGGTGCCCTGTGTCAGGCTGTCTGTGCCCCAATGTTCAGACTGATTCTACTTCTAAAAAAGGGATTTACAGAACCTTAGATGGACTCAAGCAGTTTTTGAGCAAAATAAAATGTAATTCTGCAAGTTACCTATTGTTAAAATTCACTTGAGAATGTAACTTTTAAAAACATTCTGGGATTTACATATGAAAGAACTGAAACCAACATGATCATTCTAAAAGATGAGAGACTTAACAAGCAATCCAGGTGTTTTTCAAGATATAATTTCAGTTGCATCACACTGTAAAGGTTTTCGCTAAATTCTGCGTCTTACGATCTTATACTCCACAACCACCTGATAAAGGGGCTGCGCATCGAAAGCTCGTGCTTCCAAATCAACTATGACCCTGGTGTTGCATGATTTTAAACTTTGTACGCCCCTGTCCAACACCCAGCACCACCAAATTATAAGAAAGCAGTCACTTTAAAAAAAAGCAAAAGAGAGTTAATCAGTCCATCACTTGATGCCCTCTCACCAACCGATCGCTTGCACAAATATGATCATGGGCACACTGATACCGGGCCCATGTTTTAGACATGGTCAGGTTGTGCCAGGAAGAGTTCTTTCCTCAGCCAGAGTCCACCATTCAAAGTATCTCAAGGCTTGTTCTATGCCTCGTTGAATGTACCATCGTCTCGACGCTTGTGGCTTCCAAAGCCTTTGGGGTGGAGCCGGCCTGTCCGGAAGAACTAATCAGAGACAATTGCTTCAGGCAAAAGTGAGTTTTTGCCATCTCCCACTCACAAAACATCGAGTCAAGTCGAAGTGGCACAGTTCAGATCTGAAAACTCTCATGAAGCTCTGTCACGCCATTCTATGTTTCTCTTACACGGTCGCTAAGCATTTGTGCATTAACCTTGCAGTTGTCAGGTCCCGTTCTCATTTCTAGGCAAACTGCAGTGTTAAACCTCATTATCATTGGGCATATATTGCTCTGCTTCCTGGAGGTGTCAGGATATTAATGCGAGGATGTTCATTCTATTCCAGAATGTTTCATTTTAATGAAATCATAACCTCAGGGGTTGATGTCTGCAGTGAAATTGTGCTGCAGGAGTTTAGCACAAGTGCACTGATTGGTGCAAATGTACACAGAGCATTAAGTGTTAATTAAGGTGAATTATGTGGAATACTGTGTGCGTCAATATGAGGACTGAGTTAAATAAGTATCATGTGGTCTGTTATTTCTGCACCTTGTCTGCAAATATGCTCATACCACTGTGAAAACATGGTTTGAAGTGACAGGTAATATTGAATTTTTTCGGAAAACCATGTGCCTTAATATCCTACATGTGGGGTAATTCAGATCCTGCTTGCAGGGTGGCATTGACTCATCTGTACACCCAGCAGGTAGCTGGGCTCTCTGACAGAGAGGAATTAACCCCACTAGAAAAGGTTGGCTTCTTCATCCCCTCTCTCACTAACCGCCTAACTGCAAAAATTAAAACAAAAAAATGAACAACAACAGCAAAAGCCCCTTATGTCACTGACAAACAGCCTTGTTTGCATTGGAAATGAACTTTTCTTCACTCACATGTGAATTTATTGCCCATTCCTCGCTGCCCCTTGAGAAGGTGGTGGTGAGTCTGCCTTCTCGAACCGCTGCGCTCCATGTGCTGCAGGGGAGACCTGCAATGCCCTGAGGGAGGGAGCGCCAGGATTTTGACCCAGTGACACTGAAGGAACAGTGATTTATTTCCAAGTCAGGGATGGTGAGTGGCTCGGAGGGGAACTTGCAGGGGGTGGTGTTCCCGTGTATCCTTCTGGATGGAGGTCGTTGTGGGTTCGGAAGCTGCTTTTACAAGTGTGGGATCGGCTCATTATTGTGAGAGATTTTGAAAATTAAAGCATGTTACCTTTTCTCTTTGTATTTTTCTCTCTCTCTCTCTCTTAAGCTGATCACTCCCTCCTAAAACTGATTTGATGTGGACTCATTACTTTTCCTTCTGGTTCCTCCCTGCCTTAGGCTATGTTCTTAACTTGCAAACGTGGGTTGCAAACATCCACTGAGAAGCTGATAGATAGTTCTCCATCCAGAATTCCCTTTGACTTCTCGGTCTGTTTGAATTAAGAAGTGGAGCCGTTAATTGCTTGCTCTCGGATGCTTTGCTGACTGCAAGACACCATCCATTTGTGCCACACATTCCCACCCAAAATGCTTATTAGAGTCGAGGCATAGAGCCATACAGCATGGAAACAGACCCTTCAGTCCAATCAGTCCGTGCCAAACGTAATTCCAAACTAAACTAGTCCCACATGTCTGCTTCCGGCCCATATCCCTCCAAACATTTCCTATTCCTCTACTTATCCAAATGTCTTTTAAACGTTGTAACTGTATCCACATCCACCACTTCCTCTGGAAGTTTATTCCACACACGAACCAGTCTCTGTGGAAAAAAAAATTGCCACTCTTTTTTAAATCTCTCTCCTCCCACTTTAAAAAATGCCTCCTCATCTTGAAATCCCCCATCTTAGAGAAAAGACAACTACCATTAACCCTATCTATGTCCCTCATGATTTTGTAAACCTCTATAAGGTCACCCCCTCAACCTCCTGCGCTCCAGTGATACAAGTCCCAGCCTATCCAGCCTCTCCCCATAACTCAAACTTTCCATACCCAATAAATCTCTTCTGAACCCTCTCCAGCTTATTCTTTTCTCATTTAACTCCCCCAATGGATCTAATGATCATCTATAGCCTAGAAATCACTCTCCACAGGCCACTCCTCTCTGAAATTGACAAGCCTTTTTTTAGATTAGCTTACTTACAGTGTGGAAACAGGCCCTTCGGCCCAACGAGTCCACACCGACCCGCTGAAGCGCAACCCACCCAGACGCATTCCCCTACATTTACGCCTTCACCTAACACGACAGGCAATTTAGCATGGCCAATTCACCTAATCTGCACATTTTTGGACTGTGGAAGGGTCTCTGGCGCTGTGAGGCAGCAGTGCTAACCACCGTGCCACCGTGCCACCCACAAAACAGTGGAGAATGCGGGCATTGTTGGCATCATGAGCCAATCTCTAACCTTGAAAGAAATTGGTCCTTGCTTGATAGCCTAATACATGAAACACCAGAGAGAATTTCACGGAGTAGAATTTAATTCAACATCGCGGCTCAGAGATTAGGAAGGGAGCTGTCGAGATGATCATGTGTTCTGTCATTATTGGTTTCTGGTACCTTCTCCTGTGTTCAGTTTCAGGATACGGCCTAAGCACCCAGTGGTGCAGCCTGGGTAAGGTGTCAGAGGGACTCTGAGCAATGGCACAGACAGGCTCAGCCCTATTTCCTTCCACCTCTCTCCAAACTTTAATGATTTTTAAAATTCATTCATAGGATGTGGGCGCTGCTGGGTAGGCCGGCATTTATTGCCCATCCTGAATTGCCCAGAGGGCAGCTAAGAGTCAACATCTGGGTCTGGAGTCACATATAAGCAGTAGGATGACAGTGCCCTTCCCTCGACTGCAGCCATGAACCATTCAGGTTCTTCCCTGACAATAGGCAATTAGACTGTTCATTCCAGATATTTATCGAATTCAAATTCCACCATCTGCTGTGTTTGGCATTCTGGATTAACAGCCCAGCGATAATACCCAATGGGCTATCGCTTCCCCAGTATTAAGCCATATCCCATCGCAGGAAAGATGTGCTTCCTAGGTGAGGAGGTAAGGAAAAGATTCACCAGAATGACAACTGAGCTCAAAGGGTTTAGTCCCGTGGCCCTAGGTCAGCGCTGTCCTGAGTAAGGGTAGTGGGGTGGAGTGTTGAGGTGACTATGACTGACACGGGATTATTAAAGTACTGAAGGAGACTAATTATGTGGGGGATGGAGTGAGTCTATTTTCCTCAGTGGGGCTGGTAGGAAGTGTGGGGTGAGTTCTAGGACAAGGGGGACCTAATCTTCAAATTGTAGCCAGGTTATTCACAGTTGATGGCACCCAAAGCAGGAATGGAAGCCTTATGGAGCTTATTCCACCAAAACGCCGTGGAGCCGGACAGGGAAGGCGTGGTAAATTGAAATTCCAACCAATTGAAGATTGAATGTTGGACAATCCTGTTCAGAGATATGGAACCAAAGTGGATAAAGAATAGGCCACTTAAGAATAGGCCTTTTTTTTTCAAAGAATGGAATGGAATAGGCTTGATGGGCGATACGATCTCCTCTGATTTTTAAGGTCCCTGCAGTTAGAATTATTTCAGTCACTTTTTCTAGACTGGGCAGTTTTAGGCTCCAGTCAGAATGAAAGAACACCCGAACGTGTCACTGTGCAACCCAACATAGAGATTTATTCCATCAATATAAAAACACAAGTCTGGGAGGATGTGAGGACTGCAGATGCTGGAGAGTCAGAGTTGATAAAGTGTAGCGCTGGAAAAAGCACACCAGGTCAGGCCGCTTCTGAGGAACAAGAGAGTCGACATTATAAGGCAAAACACTTGTTCAAGACACATGTCTGAACAAACTCATGGACCTGGCTGACAACTCGCCTCTTGATGGGACAGTATAACATACACCAATATCGGTAACATCACTGGTTTCGGATAAAGATTAAGAAGAAAAGCCTTAATTCAAAGAATTGTGTTCTGCTCAGTTATCGAGAATATTTAAGACAGAGGTGGATAAATATTTGGAAGGGATAAGGGGAGAGTGTGGGGTCAAGGCGAAAGATTAGCTGTGATACTTCCATTTATTCTTTCATGGCAGGACCTGCATTTGTTGTGTGACCCTAATCGCCCTTGAATTGGGAGGCTCATGAGGGCCATTTCAGAGAATTGTCAAGATTGGATCACATCGGCGTGGGTCTGGAATCACGTGTAGGTCCAGACCAGGTGAGGATGGCCAATTTCCTTCCCTGAAGGGTGTTAGTGAGGTAGACCAGCTTAATATTGCAGACAGACTGACTGAATATTCAAACTTCATCAGTGGCCATGGTGGGATTTGATGGAATAGGCGATGACTTAGTGGTATCATCGCCAGACAATTAATCCAGATAATGTTCTGGGGACCTGGGTTGAAATTCCACAATAGCATAGTGGAACCTGATGTTGTGTGATTTTGAACTTTGTCCACCCCAGCCCAACACCGGCTCCTCCACATTTGCCTTCATTGGTCAGTGCATTGATTACAGGAGTTGGGAGGTCATGTTGCGGCTGTTCAGGACATTGGTTTGGCCATTTTTGGAATACTACGTTCATTTCTGGTTTCCCTGCTGTAGGAGAGAAGTTGCTAAACGTGAAAGGGTGCAAAAAAAAAGTTTTATAAGAATGTTGCCAGAATTGCAGAGCTTGAGCTGCGGGGAATTTGGTGGGCTGGGGTTATTTTCCCTCGAGTGTCAGAGTGACCTTTTCGAGGTTGATAAAATCACGAGGGGCATGGAGAGGGCGAATAGCCAAGACCTTTTTCCCAGAACAGGGGAGTCCAAAACTACACAGCAAAAGTTTAAGAGAGAAGGGAAAGAGTTAAAAAAGGGAACTGAGGGGCAACTTTGTCATGCAGAGGGTGGTGCGCGAATGGAACGAGCTGCCAGATGAAGTGGTGGAGGCTGGTACAATTACAACATTTAAAAGGCATCCCGATGGGTATATGAATAGAAAGGGTTCAGTGGGATGTGGGCCAAATTCTGGCAATGGGACTAGATTTATTTAGGATGTCTGGTCAGCATGGATGATTTGGACCAAAGAGTCAGTTTCTGTGCGAAACAGCTCTATGACCTTGAAAATCCACATTCCTGGAGATATTCATTTGCAATGACTTTGCCACCACTGAAGGATGAAACAGGCCCGACAGGCAAGATGACCCCCCTCCCACTCCTGCTGCGCTTGCACACATCCTTTATGTTAAACCAACCTCTGCAAGTTTGACAGCGTGATCTGACCTAATAGGCAGATGTTTGTCAGGTGGCTGGCATTTAATCATCCCTCCCAACACCGGCATTCACAATTTACTTGAACCCACTGTTCCGATAATGCATTCTGCAGACTGTGTGAATTGTAAATTCAGCCACCTTCAAGACCAGTGCAAGCTCTGAGCGATAACTAAAGCACCCCCCCCGCTGTTGCTGGGACTTGTTAACTTGCTGTTGGTATGCAGCTGGTGTACTCCTGCATAAAACATGTCCGTGTCAGGCAGCTCGAGGGAGAAAGAGTAGCTTTTTATCCTCCTCCTGTTGCTGGGAGGCGAATTCACAACCTGTGGCTTCTTTGCCCACCCTCCGCTGAGGTTGATTATTTGACTGAGAGAAGGGATCAGGGGATGGTTATGATTGGCAGTGTCCATCACCTTTTCGGGCTGAGAGTTCCAAAACCTCACAGCTTTGAGGAGAAATCTTTCTCCTTAGCTCTCCTCTTTACTGGCGGATTGCAAATCCATAACCTCTGCTTATTGAGCCAGAGAAAAGAGTTTTTCTCCCCCTTTGATTGAAGCCTCACATCCACTTGACTCCCCTTCCATTCAAAACCAGAAATGTGGTCCAGACTCTCCTTAGAATCGAGGCTCCCATATCCTGAGAAACCCTGCTCTCTAAGATTTTCCCTGAAGGGTGCGGCCCCCTCCCAGGACTGTTCGCAACACTCCAACCAAGGCCTAACCAGTCATTTGCAAACTTCTGACCCCTTATTCTCTCTTGTTTGCAGATCGGATGCTTTTTTTCTTTACAAATGATCAGTTTTATGGTCATCTTCGAGGACGTGTGTCTCTTAACTGTCAGCCCTGTTCAGGAACTGAGCCATTTCTGCAGTTGACTCTTTTTCCCATTTGCCCTCTGGGAGCGAATCCCCCCTTCACGTTCCCTGTTGCGCTGAGCTCCGTCTGTCCTCTCAGGGGACATGGCTGTCACATCTGGCGAGACCAACACTTGTTACCCATCCTTCACTGCCTCCTTCTGCTCATGCCCACCCCCCCCCCCCCCCCCCCCCCCCCCCCCCCCCCCCCCCACTCACCCCCCCCCCCCCCCCCCAACCCCGAGCTGGGCAGCTTACCCAACTGTTTTGGGAGGGAACCAAACAGCCAATCAGAACTGCCATGCGTCTGGAGTCACGTATAAGTCGGACCAGGTAAGGACGGCAGATTTCCTTCCCGAGATGGATTTGGATGACACTTGATCTTAGCTGGCATGGTTGCTGACACAAATAACTCCTTTTAATTCTAGATCTTTCTGAAAGAAGTCCAAATTTAAATTCAATGTTTTGCTGTAGTGAGATTTGAACCTGCAACCTCCGCTAGACCAGAGACATTACAGAGACACCACTCTCCCCTTCTGCTGGGTTTCCTTTCCATTTTCCCCTTTTGGTTGCCTCCTCTAGCCTTTCTGGCTTCATTTTCCTTCCCATTCAGTAATGCAGTCGTAAGGCTACTGTCCCATGAGGTTGAGATAACTGGTGGTGGTTTAACCTGACGGTCAAGTAAGGTCAAGAACGAGGGAGCCTTTGTAGTGACCTCAGCTGGGTTGGGAATTGAACCCATGCTGTTGGCGTTACTCTGCATTTCAGACCTGCCATCCAGCCAACTGAGCTAACCAGCCCTTTAAATCAATCATTTGCAGGAATAGTTGACTCTGCAAAGGCATTGCTTAGTGGATCTTCACACAGCACCTTGCAGGGCTGGAGATGGTGCTTTGCAACTTATCCATAGGGTGTCAGCCTGCATTTGCCGTCCATAATTATCCCCCTAGCCTTGACAGGCAATAGTGAGCTACCTGAGATAGCTTTGGCAAATAGAATTAAGGAGAATCCAAAGGGTTTTTAGAAATATATTAAGGACAAAAGGATAACTAGGGAGAGAATGGGGCCCCTCAAAGATCAGTAAGGCGGCCTTTGTGTGGAGCCACAGAAAATGGGGGAGGTCCTAAATGAATATTTTGCATCAGTATTTACTGTGGAAAGGATATGGAAGATATAGACTGTAGGGAAATAGATGGTGACTTCTTGAAAAATGTCCATATTACAGAGGAGGAAGTGCTGGATGTCTTGAAACGCATAAAAGTGGATAAATCCCCAGGACCTGTTCAGGTGTACCCGAGAACTCTGTGGGAAGCCAGAGAAGTGATTGCTGGGCCTCTTGCTGAGACATTTGTATCATCGATAGTCACAAGTGAGGTGCCGGAAGACTGGAGGTTGGCAAACATGGTGCCACTGTTTAAGAAGGGCAGTAAAGACAAGCCAGGGAACTATAGACCGGTGAGCCTGACCTCAGTGGTGAGCAAGTTGTTGGAGGGAATCCTGAGGGACAGGATGTACATGTATTTGGAAACGCAAGGACTGTTTAGGGATAGTCAACATGGCTTTGTGCGTGGGAAATCATGGCTCACAAACTTGATTGAGTTTTTTGAAGAAGTAACAAAGAAGATTGATGAGGGCAGAGCAGTAGATGTCATCCATACGGACTTCAGTAAGGTGTTCGACAAGGTTCCCCATGGGAGACTGAATAGCAAAGTTAGATCTCATGGAATACAGGGAGAACTAGCCATTTGGATACAGAAAGAGGGTGGTGGTGGAGGGTTGTTTTTCAGACTGGAGGCCTGTGAACAATGGAGTCGGTGCTGGGTCCTCTACTTTTTGTCATTTACATAAATGATTTGGATGCGAGCATAAGAGGTACAGTTAGTAAGTTTGCAGATGACACTAAAATTGGAAGTGTAGTGGACACCGAAGAGGGTTACCTCAGATTACAACAGGATCTGGACCAGATGGGCCAATGGGCTGAGAAGTGGCAGATGGAGTTTAATTCAGATAAATGCGAGGTGCTGCATTTTGGGAAAGCAAATCTT